>NC_054083.1:46346941-46646941 GCF_017562075.2 Anopheles merus | reverse complement strand
CGGATTATGCTCCATTTATTTATGTTTTCAAAATTCTGAAAACACAGAGCAAGTATAGATTTGTTTTTGAAAATTAACAATAATACTAATGCTTTCTCCGCTTACATTGTGCGCTGCTAAATTAACACTAATGAGCTCAGATACCTGACGCAAACGATGCACTTCATTTCTACCACAAAACCATTCTATAGAGTGCACAAACACACTCCTACTGCACATTCCCCTCCAAAACTTGCACAGATTGGAAATGTTATCTATCACAACACAGGCAAATTACCATCATCCCTACACCATCATCATCATCATCATCATCAAACGGGTGCGTCACAAAACCTTCTCCTGCGGAGTGCAACATCAGCGCGACGGTTATCATTAAACATCACCAGAGTGTGTTTGCCTCGCTGCAAACCGTTTGCTCAGTCAGAAACGGGGGTGGGGGGGGAGAGAGGAAGGAGAGAGAACATTCCGTGAACATTCCGCAAGGTAAATAGTTGATTTACGCGAATTACCGCCAGGTTGCCGCACCACAGGATATGAATTCCACCCCCTTCACCACACGCGTTTTGTTTCAAGTGTTTTATTTATTCTTCTAATTATGATAAATTGCCGCATTAGTGTGCAACCCATCGGGACCCAGCCGCCCATCAGCAAGAGATGATGTCGGTGCAGCAGCACATGAAAATCATTTGCCAATCTGTGGCTGCCAGCAAAAAGCTAAACAATACACACGCGTGCCAATCGGATGGCTAATAGCAACAAAAAGCCCCCGCGTCGCGCACCGGCTGGTTGTTGTTGTTTGCTGAAACCGATTGGCTAAATGTATGCATTTATGCTCAGCAAAGCGCTAACAATTCAGGTACGCGTTGGGCAGGGGTAGAGAAAATGTGAATTGAGGGCACCAGGATTAGCAAACGATAAAACGCGCATAAAAACGCAAATAATAAAACAACGGTTGAATGCTTAAGCACACAACCAACCATTCATTCACTCCATCCCCACATTACGACTTCGAGAGCACGATAAACATCGCTTTGTGTGGCCTATTTTTAAGCGTACGAACATTATGCTCTTTCTGCCATCATACCCTCATACCGCATGATGATAGGGACCAGGTAAGATAGGTTGCCGGGGTTCTTCCCTAAGTAATGCGCCACTAATTGAATCGCGTGGTAGCAGCGAACCACTTGAAGCGTGTGCTTTTACTAATAAGAATGTTAAAGCACTGATCTAATTGTGGTTGAAAATGGAGGGCGTTACACACTCACTCACGAAAGATATAAAAAGAGAGAGGAACGGCCTCCGCGGGTTGAAATTACTTACAAAAACTCACATTTGTTTCGCGAACCCTACAATTATTGGCTTTGGCGCGTCTTTCCCCTAGAAAAGGGAATTAAAAAGTGGGAAACAATTCCACCAGCAATTCACCTTGCGAGCACCCGTTTCAATTGCAACATCCTAACCCCCATTGGCCTATAATAAAGGTTTAGCTTTTACTTGCCACTTACCCGGGGGTAGGGGGGGGGGGTTAAAACAACACACTAAACCCCGCTGTAGGAGCATATTGCCTATTCCCATGGCGGCCGGGGTGAGGGGACCAAAGTTCGCTTTTCCACCAATTAAACATTCAAACATTCGCTTCCTTCGTTTTGCAACCCCCCCCCCCCCCCCCCCTGCTAAATGTGGATTCCTTCTGGCACTTGGTGTAGCTAAAATGAGAAGAAGAAAAAACCCGCATCAAAATCGGTTTCATTAAAATGGATAGAAAGAAAGGAAAGGGACAAACAAAACCAACCCCATACGTCAGCATCCCTTCTGCAGCGATGTTGAAGGAGCACGCGTTGGCTTTTCCCGGTTCGACTTACACTTTACACCACACCTGTCATCGATGGAGCGAATTTTGAAGCGCCCAAGGGATGTCCGCATTAGAATTCATGACCCGTTGTGACCTATTCGATTCCTTTTCTTTTCTTGCCAACGTTCCAAAACACCGGTGGGCAACGTCGGATGATTGATGCGATGGTGAGGGCGAAAATCATGCTGATGCTGGCAGCCCTCGGACCACGCGGCCCGAACACGCAGAGGACTTTGCCACCGATGGGCTACTCCCCGGTCCGGTCCGTGTCCGGTCCACCTTTTCATCGGGAGGGGTTGTGCTGTGTGCTAATGTTGACTTACGATACACCTCTTTCCCGGGCAGAGTGAGCTACTTCCACGAACGGAACGGATGATAACCCATCGAGCTCGAGAGACAAGGTGGTCCTGGCGTTAACCTTTCCCCCCACTTTCGACCACCGGTTGGTAGGGTTGTCCAAAAATATACAAATCATTCGCTGATTACCCTTCCGAGAGCAGCAGTAGTAGTCGCACAGAAAGGTTAAGGGCACACACACACACACATGCCCAGCCAGACCCCCACCAGCCCGCTCCATTGCGGTCAATCCCCGGTCACGCATCCACAGTTCCGCATTGCGAAATGGGTAACAGCAGCAGCATCCCTTCGCCTCTTCCTCCGTTCTTAAGGTGGCGGCTTTCTTTCCTTTCGACCACCGGCAAAACAAGCCAAACCAGCCAGAGCTCGTTCTCTGCCCTTTCCGTCCAGCCCCTTAATCATGCCGCGGCCACCGGGCCCCCGGTGGAGCGATTTTAGTGCTTTTCTTCTTTTCCCGAGGGGGTTTGACGGCTGTGTTTACACAGGATACACACCGGTCGCCCTTGCCATTATGAAGTGATGTTCTCTCTCTCTCTCTTTCTCTACGGGGAGATGATTATGTTTGCCCAAACTCGCACAACGGGGTTAAAGAAGGACACAGGAGAGTAGCGAAAGGAGGAGAGAAAGCGTGCGCGCGCGGTTTTGAACGTCTTCACCGCCGCACCACCGTAGGGACAAAAGTTTTTCCCTCGAGTGATCCAATTATCGGGTTTCCGGAAGACTTTCCCAAAGCCCGCCTGCTATCCGCCCCTTTACCTGCTGTCTTTCACCGTCTTCCTCCTGCACAATCATACAGTTCAGTGCGTTTCTTCACGCACCTCACGGGTCACGATGCCGCGAGGCAAACGGGATCGATGCGAATGGATAGTGAGGAGCGTAATCGTTAGGGCTGGCGACCTCGGGGCGGGTTTTCCCGGGCCTGTTTTTGATGGGTACGAGAGCGAAAGAGCGTGCAGAAGATTATTTGACAGTAGCCCTGGGGGGGGGGGGGGAGAAAGGGCATTCACAACTGCCCACACGAATTCTTCCTCCCTGGGAGCTGTCGCTCGCGGCATCAATTGTGCATCCATCATTCGAGTTGGATTTGGAAGAAGGAAAACTCACCCCGGTAGTAACTAACTCTCTGTCTATCGGTCGGAATTTTGTTAAACTGAAGTTTCTTCATTTTGAAATCATGGTTCGTTGAATTTTCTATCAATCTGTTCGAAGCTGAAGCAAACCAAGCAACACACCAAAGACGGTATTATTTCCTCTGACCTTAACATGCACCAAAAATCCTTCATTTAGCTTCACTCAGGACAATTCCTTCAACAACTGGACGGTCCACCGGTCTACTTTGATGGTTTAATTTGACGGTTGCAAATTTTGCAACTCACACCGCGGTTCCCATTCAAAGCGAGTGGTTGATTCTCTTTCTCTCTCTCTCTCTCTCTCGCTCGCTCACCTGCATCCCCATCATGTGGTAAATTCAATTAACCTTTGTTTCCATGACCAAAAATACACCCTCATCTTTATGACCACCTACCCGGGTAGGTAATACATTTTATAAGGGAATTTGTAATTTTATTGGTCAAAAAATTTCTTGTTTAACTTATTCTATGCAGCAATAATAACAATACTTGTTTTCATGTTATAAATTTATGAAGTATGGCTTTCAGTTACATAAATTGAATGCAAAGCAATTAATTCAACTGACACTAATACACCGCCATGTCTTCCCGACTGTCGGGGCAATCATTTATTCTATGTGACTTTAGAAGAATATTAAGAGCTAGAAAACTTTTGGAATAGATTCTATAAATATAACTACATGCATTGCTATACATATCATTACAAAATTAGCGACTAATTCAAACCAAAATCCTTTATTGTATGTATTACCTACCCGGGTAGGTGGTTATAGAACTAAGGGGTAAAAGTTGATTTTATTTTTTAAAGCACATTTAAAAAATTGAAAATTTCGAATTTTTTACCACTTTTTTAAAACATGTTTCTCTAGGCATTCTATTTTTTTTGGATCGATTCGATAATCCAGTAAAAAGTTATATAAAAAAAATAAGCAAAACATACCCGGGTAGGTGGTTATAGAAATGAAGGTTAAACTTCACCTCAACGATTATCGCATTACAGGGTTTTCCATTCCAATTAACAACTGTCCACAGTCAACTAGCAATCCTCGATTTGAAAAACACGATTGTCTACCACTTACAAACAAGTCAAGCCGTTTTTGGTACACTGTCCATTTCAATTTCACAATTGTCGTCTTCGAAAACACACGTCAGATGCGGCACGGGTTGTTTTGGTTTTGGCTGGAACGTGTATCACTTGTGTATAAGAATTGCACCATGCTGTAAACAGGTCTTGATTGAATATGAGAATATGAAAAAGTTGAGCAATATGGACATGCTAAGCAGTTTTATCATTTGGTTTTAGTTATTATTGGAGCGTTACAGTTTTTAAGTTATTTTGGGACGTTGTAATTTTTTTTTTCATTTGCTACCAGTAAAAGCACTGATTAATGTACAAATTTTTGCATTGTATTAAAAATTAAAATATAGATAAAACTGCCTAACATGTCCATGTTGCTCAGCTTTCCCAACTTCAAGTGATACACGTTCCAGCCAAAACCAAAACAACCCGTGCCGCATCTGACGTGTGTTTTCGAAGACGACAATTGTGAAATTGAAATGGACAGTGTACCAAAAACGGCTTGACTTGTTTGTAAGTGGTAGACAATCGTGTTTTTCAAATCGAGGATTGCTAGTTGACTGTGGACAGTTGTTAATTGGAATGGAAAACCCTGTATAATCACGCGTCGTACGTAAGAAGCGCAGCACAAAAGGCCTGACCCGCCAGATACGCGGGTCACGCTAACGCGTTCGTCCCCGGCGTCGTTTAAAACTACATCTCCCCTTCCCCAACAACCCGGATATCCGGCACTCTTTTAACGTGTAATCTCAACACCCCTCATTCATGTGCATCACAAGTAAGAGAAAAAAATAACAAACACAGACGCCTGTAACGCGCGTGGATAAATGGCGCAAAACACTCTCTCCCAGGTCCTACCGACGCTGGGGCGCAAAAGCCCCGGAAATCTTTACAGTAAAAGTACACATCCTAACGGTGATGATGGTGGTGCACAGCAGCACACAGCAGTGAGAGTGAGAGAGAGAAAGAGCGGGCAAAAAAGGAGGAAAAATGTGGCACAAAAAGAGGGTTTTTTTTGTTTGCTCTCCTCTCACTATCATGTTGTTTGCTTGCTTTTGGTTGCTTTTTCCCTTTCTTAAAGGCTGTGCGCTTTTCCATAACCTTGAAAAAGTAACCATACCTGAAACGATAGCAAAAGTTCTTGATTTTTTTATATAGTTTTTATCTTTGCCTCCCCTCCCGGTTTTTTTCCTCCTTCTTTCCATCACCACTTCCGGGACGAATCCATTTTCTTTCACGCTATAGTACTGGTGCTGTACTTACAGTTAGTGTTGCGTCTTTTTTTTTATTTGTCTACTCTTCTTGCACGCTCCGGAAAACCATACTTTCGGTGTTTCGGGCCATTTCTATTTTCTTGCTATGTTTCCTCTCTGTTTGTTACGTTTATTATCCGGTTCTTTTCACCGAGCGAAAGCATTATAGCTACCAATGCAGGTCCTTTTGTGTTGCTCTTCACGATTGTTTGCTTACCAGTTTTTTTCTTTCTTCGATGCTTTTTTTTCTTCACGTACGTGTGTGTGTATTTGTGTGGTTTATTGTTTTCCGTTTGCAGCAAGAGAAAGCGTTGAAAATCAATATCTAGTGCCATTGTCTCCCGATGTGTGTGTGTGTGTGTGGTTTTGGTTGAATTCCTTCCTTCCTGGGATGCGTTTTGTTGTTGTAACACATTGTGAGCAATTGTGACCATTTTTTACCCACAAACAGTTTGTTTTCTTTCGTTCACCGCCATTCTTCTCTGCTGCACAATAAAACATTCACAATAGTTACAAAATGGGTACATAAATTCGTGGGTACGGTGAGCGAGCGCGCTCGCCTAAAGTACACGAAACCACCCAACCTTCGAAGAGGTTTCTTTATTTCTATTCGTCCTAGCGTTTGTTGCATTCACCACTTGCTTCGTGGGGAAAAAAAACAAACAAACTATACGCTCTACTCTTGCGCGCTTCTATTTTCTCGTTCCCATCTGCACCACCTTCCTGCTTACCAGAGGAATTCTGTGAGAGGGACACCACCATGATTGCCATTTTTAAACTGTTATATTGTTTTATAACCTTCCCAACAACTGCATAGCTAGCTACCCCGCACACACGCGTTCGATGACTTTCGTGATGAAATCTTTGCCCTTAGAACTCTTCCTTAAACACTTAACATTAAAAAAGTAGTTTGTTTGTTGTTCGCGCTTGTTCCATATATCCTGTCGCAATAACTCATCCACCTGCTCCCTTTTGGCTCGGCTCGACCGAGCGTCAGGCGTGACCGTGAAAGGAAAAAAGCCATGCAACTGCCATTCAGCGTTAAAAATATGATTATTGATACCATAAGTGTAAGACTACAAATCAATTAAGAAGAAAAAAAGTATTGACAACGCGCACACACACATATCGTACGGCTCGTAATTTTGAACAGAGGGGAAACAACGATACTACTTCCCTAAAATCTGCATGGCATGGCATGGTAGCGCGCAATTCGATTCGATCATGTTATAACTTACTAATCTGTTGATTATAATATGTACATAAATTTCGAATAGCATCAGCAGCAACCGCTTTATAGCGCTCGAACGATACCACACACGCACACAATCGGTACAACTGTCCAACTGTACAATACAATCGCGTTCCAGCTCTCTCTGTCGATGCTTTAAAGCGGATCAAGCAGCCTTCTAGAGGGGTCGAAGGGCACCGATCGATATGGGTGGATTTTTGTTTTTGCGCGTCGGCTGCACGGACATCGGCGCTACCAGCTTGGAGGACGAGGGTGACGATCCGTTCGAGTCGGCTCCTTCCTCACAAACCTCCTGTGTACCGGGGAGAAACAAACAAAACGAATGATGATTAATTTAACACACACACACACACGCACAAACACCCGAAAACGAATCAAAATCAGTGTTGTGCAACTTTTGAGAGAGCTCGACGGGACACGACTAAAAGGATTTTTTATACCATGCTTCACGTGTGCTTTAGGGCACCCCGCGTCAAGTGCTTTATAATGCACAACGCCACTCTGTTGCAAAGGCAACATTTTGACTGAATAAAAATCCTTCAACAGCAACCCCGGAAAGCAATTATCGTCCTTCCGCAATCACTGCGTACACGTTCAAGCAAAAGTTTCACTACACTACGCTACTAATAGTGCACAAGAGAGCAAATATACAGGAGTGTAGGAAGGATGGTGGTGGTGTCGCAACATTACATTTAAATTCGTACAGCTTGCCAGTTTCATCTGTGCCAGCTGGGAGGCGGGCGTCAGTGACTGCGTACTGCCAAACGGCGACGGCATCATCGTGGACACGGTGCGCTTCAGCTTCGAGGGCGTTTTGTTGAACGAAAACACACGGCCGACCTGTGTAAGGAGGAGAGAGGAAAACAGAACCGTTGAAATAAAAAAAAATATCAGAAACCCCCCTTCGCGCTTTATCGAACGAACGAGCCAACAGAACAACGACGCACCTTCATCCGCGTCTTGGAAGCAATTTTGAACGCTTTCGACAGCGTGCCCACATTAATGTCGCTCACGTCGATGTCCACTTCGTCCGCGGTGCTGTTGATCAGAAAGTGGCCCGCATCCGTCCGGCACGCGTTCTCCGCCATCTGCTTCGACAGGCTCTTCAGGTAGAGCAGCTTGTCCTGCTCCTCGTCCGCAATGTTGAACGAGTACTGGCGGTCCTTCGCGTTCTGGGCCAGCTCGCGGCAGTTCAGCATGAAGGCGCGCGGACTGTCCACGATGTTCACCACCAGCTGGACCGTGCTGAGCGGCATCAGCTTCACGTGCTTGTACGGTTTCGTCGTCGCGCAGGACGAGCGCGTCAGATTGAGGCTGTTCGTGTTCGGCGACTTCACATTATTGAACACCCGGGAGCGCTTTTTGCACACCTCGAGCGTATCGCTGAACAGAAACAGTACCAGCGGATCGCCGCGCCCGCTCAGACTGTCCGACAGCTCCGTCACCTCGCACCGCGACACGAAGCTACGATGCGACGAGACGAGATGGGGCTGGATGAACGAAGAAAGGGGGAGAAAAACATAATTGGTTGAAAATTAACCCACAACAAAAAAAAATGGAAAGACAGAACCACTCGAGCCGGAAAATTAGCACACAGGCACAACACACACACACACATACCGGACAGTTGTCGATATCGTTGAAAATGTCAAACATTGCCATCTGTCCCTCCGTTTTGCGCTTATCCTCGTTAATGTACGTCATCACCTCCCGGATGGCTTTCAGCGCGTCGTCCAGCTTTTTGTGGTCCGGGTTCGCTTTGCCGGTGTGCTTCAGTATGTCTACAAATAGGGTGGGGTGGATAGAAGGAGAGAGAGAAGAAGGGACAATGATATACGCCACACGCTTTACTACTTGCACCAGAGTACGACGGCCACACCACGCTTACCATTAAGCAGCAGGCTGATGCTGGGCAATCGCTGCACCGGCCGTATCATCAGATCCTGCAGCGACTGCCGGCCGCACTCCGGCTTCGCCTGTTTATCTTGAGGAATGCATGAAACCGCGGATTGCTCGCATCGCACTGGACGAGCGTTTCCTTCATCTGCTCGAAAAAGTTCACGTACGGCGGGTACGCCTTCAGCAGATCGTCCCGATGGTCCAGCACGATCTGCCCGATCAGCACCTCCTCGCTCCAGCAGGCGTGTATCGCCTTCAGCCGGTCCAGCATCCGCTTGTGCACGTCGTGGATCGGTAGAAAGTTGCCAAAGATGGACCGCAGTTCCGATTTGTTCAGCAGCGGATTTTCATTCTCCACCATCTCTTCGAGCGGTTCCTTAAAAAGCTGGTAACAAAAATCGACAACAAAACGATGAATAAAAATATGGCTTTCCTCTTTTCTCTCTCCACTCACCTTCACGATCGTGTCCAGTATGCCGACGTAGTTCGATTCCGTGTGGAAAAAGTCCATAAAGTGGTTGTGCCGCATCGACTGCGTTTTGCCCGATTGCTGCTGCTGCTGCTGCTGCTGGTCGGCGGACGCTTTGGCCGAATCGGGAATGGCGTTCTTCTTGCTGCTCTCATGCTTGTCCGGGCTGACCGTGCAGTCCAGGAAGCTGCCGGACACGGACAGCAACCCGGCATCGGACACGGACGAGCGCCGTTTGCCGACACCGAGCGGCGTCCCGCCGCTACCACCGTCCGCCGGCGTTCGCTGCGAGAGGCGCTTCCGTTTGCGCTTATTGAAGCTGACCGGCAGCGAATCGCGCCGATCCACGACCGGTGTGTGCGCTATGCTCTCCAAATACTGTATTGCACGCGCGCCCCGGGGAGCGGGGGGAGTGTTAAAGATAGTACAAAAATAAACATTAAATAAAGTAAGGGCGTTTTAATGTGCACTGACACAGAAGAAGGGACACAAAAAAAAATCAAACACATCTGTAACGATGGTAACAACACTTACGTCCGCAAACAGATAGTCGAACTCGTTCGCATAGCCTGCCTGGATCGTGTACCAGAACCAGTCGGCCTTGACGATGTGGGTGTTTTTATTCTTCGTTTCCGGTTTCGCCTGAACGACGTGCTCATCCACCACCTGGCATGGAAGGGGGTGCCGGGGGTTCAAGGGAAGAGAGAAAGAGAAACAAAAGGACACACATATGGTGAGAAATTATTGTATTTTTGTATCGTAAGCTTTAAATTAAAGTGTAAGTGAACCTTCTAAAGGAAAAAAGAGAAGGAAAACTAAATTACTATGTAGTACACGGTTGTGTTAAAGGTTAGTGTAATTCAAGCATGAAAGGATTATTCAAAGGAAAAACTATAAATTATTAGCACCAAAATGTTAGTTAATTATTATCCTGCAAACTATCACGATTCGTATCGGACAGGGGAAAACGGCACACTTAAAGCAAAATGTAATAGGATTAAGATTTGTTGTGGTGATAATATGACGATATGACGATATGGTATGCGTAAAGGAATGCGCGATGGCCCAATGACACCCAAATGCGATATATTAAATAATGCCCGAGGTTGGCTCTGGAAAAGCATCCTTTTCCACCCCACCCCTCCGCGCTGCACTGAAATGGATGAAGCACAACACAGTGCCGCCGCCACTCGAATTACTCTCGTATTCATGCACTTGATGGAAATTTCATCAGCTTTATCGCACACAGAAGAAGAGAGAGAAAAAAACGACGCAAAGCTGTACAAACGTCACGGTGCAACTCCTTCCCCTTCCCTGCCACCGCACCGGGCATATAGCTTTTAAGTGTCATTCATCGATTGGGAATTAAACATTATCCAAATGGATGCATAAATGATGGATGACCGGGCAATGACCGTGCGCCCCACCCCCGGGGAGAGGGAAAGGATATGATGAACAGTGTGTTCCGGTCGGTCGGTCGGTCGATCGGTCGGTCGACACATATGTTCCAAAATATGCAAACCCCCAACTCGCAGACCCGGTGGAGGCCAGGTGTGCCCCGGTGAAGCAACTGCCAATTTAACGGTATGTTTTCTCCCTCTCTCTTCCCCTCTCTCTCTCTCTCTCTCTCTCTCTCTCTCTCTCTTTCTCTCTTTCTCTCTTTTATTCTGCACTTCTCCCATCACAACCCACAGAGTGCGGAGGGAGATGGTAAGTGATTCCGGATGAATCAGTCGTTAAAAGAAATTTGATTTTACTTGATTCGGAAGTGAACCGTCGAAACCAAAAAAAATAAAACAAAATAAAAGGTAAAAATTGTACAAAAAGCACCTGACTTCGGCAGGCGCACTGGGAGGGTGGTGGTGGTGGTGGTGAGAACCATTTAAAGGCACATAAAAATGCAATGAGCATAAATTAAAAATCAAAACCCTTCAAACGGGCCATAACTGGAACGGTACGCGGGGGCAAGGGTTTGAGGGTAGGGTGTGGGGAAGGGAAGTAGGGGGAGGGAAGGAAATGATGTTGATGGCGTGGCGAGGTGTTAAAATAAACCAACAAGGTGTCGAAATGGTTGCTGTTGCACTTTTTTCTCACCTTTTTTTTTGTATTTCAATTGCATTTCCATTTTCGATCGAGAGAGAGAGAGAGAGAGAGAGAGAGAGAGAGAGAGAAAAAAAAGACTCAACCAAACAGCGAAAAAAATAAAATAAAATTCCCCCAATCATACATCAAAAAGCTATGCACACTTCAACAGGTTGAACCCGACCGATGATAACGATCATCCAATCAATGGGCGTCGCTTCTCACTCTTTTCCCCTCGGTTTTTTGTACTCTATCCTTATTCCTAGAGAGTTTCAATTTATAGTATTCACTTCACTTGCGAATAAATATCAATTTGTAAAATGAAAGCAAGTAGTAGAAGGTGGGAAAACTAATTATCCCCCATCGCTGGTGGTTGACTTTTGTTATAACACATTCTGTTTGTCACGCGTGCCTTGTTTCCTTGTGGCACAGAAATTTGAGCATTCAAAGCACCGAGACATGTGTGCACGAAAAGCAACAATAAGCAATGCATTGCACAAATAAAGGGGTTATTATTGAGCTTATTTTCAAAGAGGGTTTAATGCAAGGTAGAAAAAAAAAAGGCACACGAGCAGCTTTAACAAACGAAACGGAACATAAAGCGAGACACAAAAGGCACAATGCAATTACAGCCACCGTTAATGCAAGTGGAAATGGGCGAAATTTAATCCCACGCTTGATATAGAAGTGGTAAAATTCGCTGCTTTTTTATTACTATTTTACGCCCGTTCCGTTCGCAATACAAACTTCCTGGTCGTGGTAGGAGAGAAAGTGTGAAAAAAGGGGTTTTTTCGTTGTTGCTGGGTACCCATTTTATCCTCAACATTGCCCAACCAGATCCAGCAGCAGCAGCAGCAGCAGCAGCAGTTCGAGAGTTTGAGTGCGCGTGAAAAGTGCGCTTTTCCGAAACGCACAAATCACATTTTGTGTGTCACTTCTGTGTGTATGTGTGTGTGTGTGTGTGTGTGTGTGTGTGTAAAAAGCCTCCTCCCGTGGGGTGTCATCCGTGCAGCGATTTTTCATTGTTTTATTAAGCAGCTCACCGGCCTCAACAAGCCCTTCTTGAATGGATTTTTGTGCGCATTCATTGTCGCGCTTTAAATTGCACAAATAAAAAAAATACATATATCCAACTTTTTCCCATTTATTCCGTGTATCCCCTCTTTTTTGTGTGCGTGACTGGGTACAAAACGGAAATCGCATCCAGTAGGATTTTGCGCGTGCTTTTTTTTATTCTAATTGGAAACACGACACGACACGTCAAAAAGCAACGACATTGATGGAGACGCCCGGTTAGTGACAATGATGTTTATATAGTTATATATTGAAAAATCGAAAGCGATGGGGGGGGGGGATAAAAAAACGCCAACCTAATGCAAAACACTGTGTGCGTGTGTGGGTGTGTGTGTGTGTGTGAAGAACAACAACACATCAAATCTTTTTGGGAGAGAGAGAGAAAAAACTCCCTCAAATACGGACACCAAAAACAAACGACGGGAAATGTATAGAAATTGCAATAATGAATATCAACGCGATCAACGAGTGAGTGAGCAATTGTTGTATATTGTCTGTGTCGAGGGGCTGGGTTTGGTTGGTTGGGTGAATATTTCGCTTTTCAAATTAAATGGAAAGCAAAGAGGGGGGGAGGGGAAGAGGGAATGATAACGAATCGGAATGAAACGAAAACAACAGCCACACCACCCTATCTCCTCTTCCATCTTCCCTTTCTATCCATCACCACCGGCCGCCACCAAATCTACACCCTACATTGTGCATGCGATCGTGCGACACTGAGAATAAAATTAATTTATTCTACTGCTTTTTACTGTGTTACTATATTTTCCTCTCCAAACCTATTGATTTGTGATTCATAACTTATGTGTTTGAAGCAGATGTTATGATTGTTTTCTCCTACTTTATAATTGTCTGTATTATTTACTTAATAACTCCTTATTACGGCTGTGTATTTTTGATTAATACTCCTTTTCCTAAATATTTCAAGGGTTTTCTGTTGATTGGACAAGTCTAGCAACTTTTAACGCAACTAAAGCATTTAACAGCACAAGCGCATCAGTTGTTTTCGGAGCGTAATCACGCTTAAGACAACTTTTGCACTTGATTTCGCAAGCGCGGGACACGTTGTCCCAATTCCAGTGTTACGTATTTAAGGAAGTATCCAACTACAAGTGTATAAACAGATTCAGGGCAATTTGGCAGCCTACATCAGGGTTGTTTGCAAGTTTTTTTAGAGATTTTAAAGAAAATTCCCAAAATACTTTTTCACGTAAATTTACAATTATTAGGGACAAACAGTTTACCTAATTCTGTACTTTTGATTTTCGGGCGTATGTATGCATTACTTTGAACACGTTTACAAGCGCTGGTTAAATGATTGTTTCATGCCGCAACAGCCTTTGTGTACCGCGTTTGCGATGCCAAGTGCGAAGGTTGCCATAAGCATGATGACGTTCCGAAAACAACTGATGCCGTTGTCCTGTCAATTGCTGCGGTTGCGTTAAACGTTGCTACGCTTGCAAAATCAAGTAAAATCCCCTATATTACTCATTTCTTCCAGTTCAAAATGTTTGAAACATCAAAAGAACAAAAAATCCTATAATTTAATGCTCATAATCTCTTAAGGACAATGCAGACACACAATAAAAACGCAATCGCAAACCAAAAAAAAAGAAACGATTAAACATCCGAACAAAGCTATATACAATACGCATCGTGCAATACACAATCACGAAAATCAGGAAAGCATTACACAAAACAACTGTTTAATTCTCCACCCGAACAAGGAATTACAACAACGCATGGCTGGGCGCGAACACGCTTGTACAAAACAGGGAAAAGAGAAAGAAAGCGAGAGAGAGAGAACAAAAACTACCAATTGAGCACAATTCTTGTACCAGCAACAACATATCCCGCAGGTTAACAGACATTTAAGCATTGCGAAATAAATGCCAAAAAAAAAAAGGAATACCGAAACACGGCTGAGAACACAGAGCACCATCGCCTTGTTCTACCCCGCTACCCCACTCCTCTCGCACAACTAGACCGACGAGCTTACTGGAACCCCCCCCCCCCCCCCCCCCCCCAACCCCACACTTCGTTGATTCGGAGTAACATCCGGATAATCCAGATTAAGTGATTGCCGCCGGGCAGCACAATTGCTCCTCCCGACTCTTGTATGGTCTGGCGGGCCAGAAAGCCCGAACCCGAAGAAGTGATCCTTGGACGACTTATGCACAGGAGAGGGGTGAGCAATCGTCCAGAGTCCATTGTTGGGATGGCTGAGTCGGTTTGGGGCGAGGTGAGGGAGGTGACACACACACACACAATCGACCACCAACTAAAGCGAGCTTGGCGAAATTGGATGTGTATACCAGCGGTTGTTGAAATTGCACTTAAAACCATCTCGTAACTCGTAATTGAATCTGTTCGCTTTGCCGCCATGCACACACACACACACGATCGACAAAGCAATTAGTGGGCTTACTGTAGTTTTCTACTTTCAATTAATTCGATTCCTACCCGTCCCCTTTTCATAATGAAAACAGCAAAAGGGAAATATCTTCACTCTCTTCATGTTGAGCGCACCCTCAGGTGAAGTTGGTTTCCGACATTCCCATACACACACCTACATAAAATCGTCTATCGTCCACAACAAATCAGAATTCTGTTCAACAAATCGCTTGGAGTCGATCTCTAAGATACAATAATTAATAAAGGAATTACCACCATTGATGTGTGCTAGATTACACTAAAGATATACGGGAGGGATGCTTGATACTACGAGGGTTTTTGGGGATCTCATCAGAAGGCCCGTTCGCATACTCTGATCGAATCGATCGAAACAATACAGGGTGAGAGGTTGCAAGGACTTGGGAGAGAGATCAATCAGGACATTACGAAGAAGGTGCTGCTATATAAATACCGGCATCATGTCTGCATCTTCCGAACCAACGCCGGCGCCGGCATCGACATTCTTTCCCTGCTCCTCCTCGTCGACCGCCATCGAAGAAGCGGCATTCGTAGCCTTAGCCGCCGCCGCCGCCACCGCCTCCTCCTCGTCCAGCTCCATCAGCGTATCCTCCTCATCCGCTCCTGCCCCACCAATCGACGCGATCGAGTGGCGTTGCTGCAGTGTTGCTGCACCTTTCGCCAAACCGCTCCCAATCTTGCCCCGACTGCGCGTCAGCATCTTCGTAGCGGAACCGTTCAGCCCGCCAAAGCCGGCGGCGGCAACCGGCGCGACCGGTGTCTTGAAGTCCACCTCGCTCCGATCCTTGCACTGCTGCTCGGGCGTGTGCGGTCCGGCCGACACTACCACCGTCGCCTTCCCGCCATCCACCGACTTGAAGTTGCACACCTGCTTCAGGCTGTCCAGATTGGCCGTCGTGATCAAACCCCGGCCCTTGATCGTCTTGGGCGTGCAGTCCTTCTTGCCGCTCTTCGTGATCTTGTCCCGGATGCTGCGCAGCTTCTCCTTCACCGGCTTCTTGATCGACTCGTTGAACGTCGCCTCGATCGTGTTGTTGATCGACGCGTTCGACGCGTTCGGGTCGACCGAGCTGCGGCGCGACCGCAGCATCGTCTTGATCGGCGTCTTGATCGCGGCAAAGCTCATGCTACGCCGTATGCCGCGCGTAATCGAGCCCGTCCGCGTCAGCTTCGGCTTTTTGGCCGAACCGCCGTGCAGTAGTAGGGCACCACCACCACCACCACCACCACCACCATTGGTGGCGCCACCGATGGTCGATGCGATTGAAATGTCCACCGACAGGAGCGACGGGTCGTCGAAGCTATCCTCCTGCCGTTTGCGCTTGTACGCCTCCCGGCTAGCGATCACGTAATCGTCCATCGTATCGTCGTCCTCGTCGTCCTCGTCCTTCTCCTCCACGATCCGGCGGAACGACTCGTCCACCATGCTGCATCCGCCGCCCCGTTCGGTTTTTAAAATGGGCGAAAGATTGTTCGGGTTGAGAAATTCGTTCGCTTCGCCGGATGTAAGCACGATGCCGTCCTGCTTTGGTGCAGCAGTGTTCGTTGTTACTGCTGCCGGCATTGGTTCCGGTACTGCTGCCTCATCAATGTACGGCACCGCCGGGCGGGCGGTGCTGCTTTCCGCAAACTGATTCCGATTGTTGTCATTTTCCGCAATGCTCAGCATGTGATCGCCGTTCCGATCGTTGCGGCTTCCTGCCGGCTCTACTGCCATTCCTTCCGTCGATTCGTTCTCTTCCGGCAGGGACGGTAGTGCCGCGGTGGCTTCCTTTCCGGCATTGCTCTCCGGTGGTTGCTGCTGCTTCAACTCTCTCGCTTCTGGCTCTTCGCTCCCAGGTACATCCGCTGCTGCTGCTGCTGCTGGTGGTGGTGAAACGGTGGCCAGTTTCTTCGGCGAAACACTCTCCAGCGGCATGGTTGCATCGATCAAGTGTGCGCCCGTGTTTGGCATTACCTGCAAAAGTGAGTTAATATGGTCGATGGTGTGTTCATGCAGCTTTTGGAAACAGTTATTGTGGGACAATTTGGAACAGACCGGCCGTGTCCCAGTGTCCCAGAGAAAGAGTGAGAGAGTGAGAGATGGTGAGGTGGTAGGAGGGAAGTTGAGAGGGTTCTATTTCCTTTGATCTACTATCAAAGCCCTGCCAAAATATTCAAAAACAGTTGTACATTGTACACCCATATCTCCAAACTACAATCTATAATATCGGACGCACACACACGCACACCCGCGCGTCCCAATTTTCCTCCCCTCCTCCTACAGCTCCAATATCCGGATATCAGTGATATCTGATTTATGATCAATTATTTAACCATTTCCGCTGATGGACACACCACAAATCACCGGACGCGTCCCTCCCGAACACCCGAGCGACCACAAGCTCGCACGCTTTTCGGAAGCGACCACGGGCTTTCCACGCATCAACCGCGCGCGCGCACACACACACACAGTACGCGCCACCCGAAGTTCCCTCATTGAAGGCACACACACACACACGCAAGGACGAAGAGTATGCGATGGTAGCAATTAATCAATTAAAGCTTTTCAGATTCGGTGGTCCCAACTTCACCAGCTTTAGACCATTGGAAAACGGACGCGAGGGGATGTGGTGTGCATGTATGCACACATCCCGCGGGCAGCGCTACATGGTCGCGCTTTTATCAAAAGGATATTGTGAGGAGGAAGATCAGAGAGGGAACCAGGATAAGAAGGATCCTCACAGAACGTTCAACAGTGTGCTTCCTGGTGGAAGGGGGGCGTGGGAGAAGGATAAGCCTAATGAACTGCGGAGTGGGGAACAGTGAGGGATGTGAGAAGCGGAACCCAACCAGGACCGTCCATTAATTACACTTTGAATAAATTGTAAACCCCGGCATCATATATCAAAACGCCCAGAGCAGCTGCAGAGAGAGAGAGAGCTTTGAACGAGGACGACATTTTCACACACGCACGCTTGGTGTAGAGTTGTGGCGGCAGCGAAGAGGAGGGTTGCCCGGTCATAAATTTCCCAATCCATTACTGTGTGACTATGTGTGTGTGTATGCGCGCTTACTGTGTAGCTAGCGAAATGAGTGAGCGCGCGCGAGAATGGAAATCAATCGGGACGCGATTTGAAAAGTTACACAGCATATAAATTGAATCGGGTACTAGAGTACACTACAGGGGGCTACCTTGAGGGTGACAGACTAGGAGTAGGTCGGTGATAGGTGGATGTGGGTTCGTAGGCATAGGCGCTCTAAATAATTGAAACAATTTAATTGAAATCCACGCTACGTGCGATAGAGACACACACACACACACCCAGATCGGAATCCTCGACTCCCCAGACCGATTGTCGGTTAATCAGCATACTAACAGGGAGCAGGGAGCGGTGGGTGCGAAACCAACGGAAAAGAAGTGACAGAGACGGGACAGATTGTCCGTGCACTGACGGCGGGTAACGATAATGTCGTAAGCTCCTATTACACACTCGATTAAAAGGGCATTAGCGATAGTCGCCAGCGGCACTTATTGAGTGTACTGCTGCTGCTGGTGGCTAATTCCACACCCGGGACCAGATTCCCCCTCGAAAGCACTGTCAGGCTAGGGGGTGATTTACGCGATTCTACGGAAAACCACAACATAACGCTCCCCATGAATATGATGCCCACTCTCAACCCATTGAGCGGTTGATTTTTCCACGTGGTCTTGAGGTGAGAAAGCGTCATGCGGGAATTAGTTGTTAGTTGTGCTGCTTGCTGATGGAAAGGTGTGGCCGCCGATTGGACGGATGGATTGGGGAGTTGGAGGAGTTGCGAATGGTGTGGAATGCAGCCCAAGGACATCGTCACATTTTGCGCTATTCGTTGTCTATGGAAATTTAGGTCTGCGTTTCGTGTGAATAAATTGGAAATCGGAAGTTAATAGTTATGGTATTACTTTGATGGCTGCCATTTCATTTCGTTTTGAAGATTGATTCAAAATTGATTGATTTCCTTTTTCCCCCCGCAATACTTTTCCTGTTTTTGTGATGTATTATGAATTTTCCCCCGATCGCCTCTCTACTCCGCAAAACAACGCTCACTCAAGCTCAGTAATTGATCAATCGGGGGCTTTCCCAAACATGCAGCTGATGTGGCGTGTGTGTATTTAAGCCTGATTCGCGCTAGCATTATGTGCCCGTTAAAGTTGGTTAATTTTAAAAATACAATTTACATCAACAAATACACACTCGAAAAGGATACCACCAGAGCACATACTGCACATAAAGACAATAATTACAAAACATACGACCGGCCCACCAGTACACAGTAGCGACAGATATGCATCCCAAAATGTTTTGGATTAATTCGAAACAAAAGAGACAGTGAAAGCAAAGAAGAGACAATTCTAACCACTGCTTGCATCAGCTAAAAACAGCTACCTTTGACACAGCTAAAAAAACCCCTCCCAAAACGTCGATAGAGATAGAGGTGCAACACAATTAGTCGTGAGTTTTGGTGGCTCTCCTCCAAGCGACATGCTACAGTTTACACACACACAACGGCCAGGGGGGTATAGGTAGGGTAGTTGCACACTTACCACATGCGAACATTCCGGATCTTCCAGATCGGTCGGGATGCCACCGTTCGTGCGCAGCACATCGATCATGTGCTGCTGTTCCTCCTCCGGGAAGCCGAAGAAGCACACCTTCTGCCCCTCGAACGCTTTCAGCCGGTGCTGCTTGGTGAACGTTTCGATCGTGGCGGAAAAGTTAGGATCGTGCCGGTTTTTCCACGCCTCCAGCACCCAGTTCGGGCGTATGATTGCTAACCGGAACGTCATGGCGTACCTAAAACCAATAAAAAAAGAGGTTGCAAAAGAAGGTGGATTTAGTTTTGAGTTTGGTGTTTGATGCTACTGTTAGCAACGCCGAAACTTACCGATACTTTTCGCCTCCGCTAGAGTTGCAGATCAAATGGGTGACCTTCGTGTCCATGCCTTTCCGTATCGAGCCGCCCATCGAATGAATCAAATGCACCAGATGTGTCTGTGAAGTAGAAGAAGAAAAAAGATGGAGCAATTAGGATTAGCAAATTACGATCTATGCGCAAAGCATAAGCAAAGAAAAGGCCTGTCTCCCTCTCACTCGATCGATCCCTGGACCCCCTTTCCTGTGTGAATGCTCCACAGTAATCAGTACACGTGCCATGTACAAAGCGAATGTAGCAATGTGGCCTACAACAACAAGCTGCTAAAATAAGCATAATTTCGCCATACAAAATCACCAACCACAGGCGTACACCACTCCTTGCTGCTGTCACACATTCACAACACCGGAGCATTTGGAATAAAACTAATGTGTCACGAAAATTGAACCCCTTCCATGCAAACAACCTCAACCAAATGTTCCCAGCTCCACCGCCACTGTGTATTCGTGTGCGCACAGGCGAACCGTACCACAAAATGTCGAAACCTTATCAAACCCCAAAAAACCTAACCCAAAATCACATTTATTGTGTACGTGGTGGCGTGGTGTTTTCGTGCCTTGATTCTTTTACATATTCTCATTACATTCGTGTGCCACCGTCGTCGTCGTCGTCGTCGTCGTCGCCGGAAGGAGTTTGCGGGCATTTGTATTCTGCACAGGTACACGGAGCACCGGGATGGCATGGTGTAACCACAGAAGATGGCCATTTTTAGGTTACCACATAGAAGGAGCAACGATCCGCAGTGAGGGGATAGAAACATATTACTTCATTTAATATACGCCACACAACACAGCACAGCATCTCATTCTCTCAGCTTGTGCGAGTATGTACACATCGAGAACTGCTGTAATGGAATCAAGGGCAAGGGTTCCTTCGCAGCGTGAGTTGTAAGTGATTTCTTGTACCGATGCCGTTCCAACTTACTGCCGCTCGACGGCTGTTGAATGTATTGAAGGCACCACCGACCGGGCATAGAACAGCAACAATTAGTAGCAATTAATTGTACACGCGTTCCGAGGGGGAATTACAGATATTAAAGATGTCTACATGACTACCACCAATATATGACTGCAGTACAACCCCTTACAGCAATACAGCTTACCGAGCTTAGAATTGGAATTTGTTTATGGTTCACAGATGCTCAATTGCCTCCTCGCGCATGGCATATATTATTCATCAAATATTATCCAGCACAAGGATCCAATGATAGGTCCTCATTCAGCTCTGGATGGATTTGTGCTTCCATCCCTAAGAGGACAACCACACAGTAAATACACACCATACCAAGAGCGTTCTTTTGCAGCAAACCGTTCATCAATTGAACATCAGCACACAGGAGAAATGGAAGGCGCATGATGGTTTAGACAGATTTCAAAAACATCCAATCAAGCACACAACATCTTCCCACCTATTCTGAACCAAACGTTGTTGCAATTTGCCACTGCCCAACCCGAGCTGGGACCTCTTATTATCTTGTGTTCTCCTCCCCAATCGTTGTTTCCCATTCCGAACTCCATAAGCAAGGATAATAATAAGGCCATAACCAGCAGGGGCACGTGACCGGAGAACGGAATCAGATTGTCCACCCACCAGAAGGAGGTGGAGGACGAAATTCGAAGTACAAAAGTAAGTAAGGCAACTTGGTGAGATAAGGTACAGCACCGTTCGCCAAGAATAGGACGCGGCGGTGTTATTTACGGAGTCTTCTCTCTTTGCTCCAAACCAAAACCAACAATCCTCGCAACACCTTGCGAGCGAAGAGCGCTGGTTAGAATTCGATGATGCAGAGAAAAGGGGGCCTCCAGGGAAGCGGATGCGTACGTACTGTCCTGCGGAACCGGAAAACTGTAATGACAACGTCCTCATCCTCATCCCGTAAGGAAGCGCGGCCGGGGACGGCTGTCAGCGAACGACAATTCGCAGATCGTAGCGTTAAGGCGAACGGAACAACGGGACACGCGGCCTTCATAATCAATTTCACTAATGACGTCTTCATCGGTGCCTAGAATCCTGGGTGGAATATCCTTCCACAGCAGCAGCAGCAACAAAGGAAGAGCGGACACACAAACAACTGGACAGCAGTAGCTCAATCCTTGGAATCGATTGGTCGTGTCCGAGTCGGAGCAGCCCAGGAGACTGCTGTCACGTTTTGCTCAAACTGAAACTCCGAGCGTCCGAGCTGATTAATAATCGCAGCAGGAATCAATTTGCTACGCTTGCTTCCCCCCCCCCCTCCCCCACCTCCACTGCCCCTCAAAATGTCTGACGACACACAAACCGACGATTGTCGCCCTGGGTTAAAACGGGGGTTACAACAGCGTGTTACCTAACCTTATACTGTCCACTAACAAGGGGGAGAAGCAGAGCAGCGAAAGCAGGATGATGTACGCACTACTCCCTGCCTGTCTGCCTGCCAGCCAGGTCGATTTTCCGCTGAAGCTCAATAAAGGAAATTATGCAAAATTGTTTCCCCCTTTTTGCGAACCGAAGGCAGGAAGGCACAAAGACGAGGACAAGACGAGGACGAATAGTTCGTTGTACCTGATGGGCAAGAGACTGTCCATTTGGCTGCAGGGATAGAGGATTTAGGGACATGTTCAACCATTCTGACCACCATCGATTATGTAAGCATCTCCAGCCTGTTTCCCCTTATTTCCCCCAAGCCACAGCTCCACGACCGGTGAAAAGGTTCCGAGAGCCGAGATCCGCACGCAAAAAAGGCCGGTCGTGTCCCGGGTCGTGATCCTCTCCCCTGCACCGGGAACGGCCGACGAACTAAATTCAATAATGAAAGGGTAATTGCTGGGTTTCGTTCAAATCTTGCAAGACCGGCACTCCGGAAAGGGAAAGCCGACCAGTGTAGCAACAACCATTAACCTTTGCCAATGCTATCTTCTCCAAACAAAAAAAACCCTGGCCAACGAACACACAGACACACAAACGAGCTAATCAAGCTTTTGGGGCACAAACGGATGGAACCTTCCATCATTGATTTTCCCGCTTCCTCCGAGTTTTGTTACTGGGGATGATGGCGGGGTAGGTCTCTTTGTCCGTTCCAAAACAAACAAGCGCACACACACACACACACTCACAATCAAGCACCAAACCCGCCCCATTTACAAGCATAGACTCTTCCTCTGAGCCAGCTTTCGCACAAAAATGCTCCTCGTCGTCGTCGTCATCGTCCTCATCGTCTTCATTACGCAAATTACACTGTGAGGGGAGACCGACCCGACCGACCGACCGACCGACCGACCGACCGTGCTTACCAGTTCGTCCTTCTTGCGTATGCCGGTGAAGCACGTGATGACGCCGCGCATGCAGTAGTTGTAGATCGGGCGATTGTTCCACACCAAACCTTCACTGAATCTTACAGCCTGCTGTAAGGCCGGTGGTCCGAGGATTCTGCAAAAAAAAAGAGAAAGAGAGAAAAAGGAGATAAAAATTAGCACATATGTCGGAAAATTCAAAACAAAAGGGATATGGAACACACAAACACACATTCTAGGGACAGGTAAAAACCACATACAATTTGCACAACTATTTCTCTAAGCTGCCCCACACACACACATCGAGCACACTATCATATCGAACTTTTACCCTGCGAAGCGGACCGTTTCGGGACGAAGAGAAACATTCCAAAGTCCCCCCCCCCTTAATTCCACTCCCACCCCTTCCTGCGGTCAATCCATTTCCATTCCAATTCCTAAAACCCACAAAGAAAAGCCAAATTGGTGCCCAAACTTTTCAACACAAGCATCTTCATTAAAATCAAATATTAGTATAACTTTTTCGTTCCTTTCTCGGGGTGTTTTTTTTTTTGTTTTTAGAGGGGAGTAAGATCTCGTTTGTCTTTGCTTTGGCTCTATTTTTCTTTCCCTTTGGTTTTTCGGCGTTCCCTTGCTTCTTCTTTTGTTCTTCCCAGTTTTCACTAAGCTCAAAGTGTGCTTCCCCTAAAGCACTTGGTGAAATCCTTTTTTACCCCTTTGCTGCACCGGTTTAGCCGTTTCTTCCCGCTCTTCAAACAACGAGGTCCAACGAGAGAGAGAGAGAGATTGTGGGAAACGATTTGCGAAAGACCCGTCGCCGTCGCCTCGAGCCAAACCGATCGAAAGCAAACTCTTGAACTAGGAAAAGCAGAGACATACGGCTCACAGTGTGCCAACACAAAAATAACAAGGCATCATTGTCTTGGGGAGAGCTTGTTACCTTTTTTGTTTGCAAAATTGAAGATAGAAAGGGGGGAAAAAACAGGTGGAAAGGTATCATTTGTAAACAGCCATGTTTTGCTTGTTAGGCACCACATTGAAAAGCACTTGCACAAGGAAGCAAACCCCGGCCAACACCAGGAATTTTGCAGGAAGGATAATTAATCAGCGCAGGCAAACTACCAGCACCAACTAACGCAGCCAAACTAACCAGAACTAGCTCCTGTCGGGGTGTAAAAATAATAGAAAATTTATGTAAAAAAGAATCTTCTTTTAATTCAACAAAACATTCACCAACCATAACACCAATAAAAACAAGCTTTCTTCCAAGAAATTGAAAAGTCCAAGCAGGATTATGTTGGAAAAAAAGAAAACACAGTCGCATCTCTTCATGAATGACGCACACCCTAGGTGGATAACTCCTTCAGACTACTAATACTACTGCTGCTGCTGATGCTTTGTGGCTATCACCTTCTTTTGCAAAACCAAAAAAAAAGAATAGTTTGTGTTCTTCACAATACCACCACTGCCGTTCCGTTTTTTTTTTCACAAATCCACCGCGGCCGAAGACGACGAAGCAGACGACGTGCAAAGGCACTAATGAGCTGCGGTAAAAACCGACAACTTTCTTGCGGTTAAAATACCGGCAAGGGAGCCACAGACAACGGGGGAAGGAAACCAAACAACGGGCAGGCACACCACCGAACTCGAGAGGAACATTGAAAATCAAGCAAAAAAAAAGAAAAACGAAAAAAGAAAACACACAGATAGAGAACTCCCCCCCCCCCCAACGATGATACTCCCACACAACACACTGCGCGCTGCTGTACTGTTGCTGTGGTCGTGGGTGGGACTTGAGGCAGAAGAGGCTGCAGGATAATTAAAAAACTATGATGATTCACCAGAGCATCATCAGTCTCTTTAGCGAAGAGTGAGGGAGGAAAAGATGGGGGGGGGGGGGAGAGGGTTCGAAACTATCGCTTCATTGTCATTATTTCACTCAGCACATTTTGCAGCAGCTTCGTTCGATGTGCCTTAGAAATAATGCTACAATAGGGAGCGGCGGGTAGTTGAAAACGCACGCTCTTGGCTGATCTCGGACAAGTCAGGATAGTCCGAAGAAGAAAGGGAAGAAGAACAAGAAGCCAGAGGTCCAGCGGGAAAGAGGAGGACTACTTCATCGAGCGGAACCGGAAGAATTGCAAGAAAATGGGTCGGAAAATTGTTTTCTTGTACGCTTCTTTTTTGTGCAGCCACAGCAGCTCAGGGGACCTTGTCGGAGGAGATGAACACGGTCCACCGGTATTAAAGAACCCGAGGGGTATAGAAAAAAGCCGCCCAATAGGCTATCGGGAAAAATCGATTCATTGGAAAAACGGATCGGTTAGGCTATTGTTTTCCAGGAGCGATAGACCCGGATGGTGGTTAGAGGCAAACGCCAAAGGGAGAGTAGCTTTCAACGTGCCACAGACGAGAAGAGTTTGCACCTCCGGGACGGCGGCGTCGACTCCGTTGTGAGGTCTTGAGGTCTTTTCGAATTCCCACCCGGGTGTGGGCTGTACGGTTTGCAGCACACTGCGGTCAAAGGCGATCTTGCCTTCGGAAAAGCGTCCATATGCTCTGGACAAACGCTTCGTACGCTTCGTACTACGGCAACACACACACACGTGAGCAGCAAACCTCAAACATGCAAGAAGGTGGCACGATGTGTGTTGTGTGCATGTGCATGTTGGACTCGGTCACTGGGGAGAGGACGATCTTTGGATGGATGTCCGGTGAAAGAGTTTACATTTCAGCGCACATGGATGCAGGGTTTGACCACAGCTTAATACCCCGGAGGGAAGGGAGTCATCTTCTATACTAGAGAGCTTTAGCAGTACCGAAGCATCTTTAAACCTTATCGCTATCGGAAGGCGTGTGATGGCTCTTTCAAGCCTTCCTTTTTCCAGGGATCAACGTTTACCGGCACAAAAACGGTCCCACCATTGAACGAGGAAATGTTTGTGGTTTTCTAAACCCTGCCGGAAACGCAGCAGCCGACAGCTATATTATGCTTTTCTTCATTATTTTTCTACCTCACTTAAGTTTCCATCAATTTTGCCGTGGTTTGTCTGCAGCATGAAAAATGAACGACGAAGCAAAATGCTGTCGGTTCCCGTTCGTTCCACTTTAACTGCAGAACCGACGACTTTACACAGGTTTGTGGTTTGTGATGAAGTCTTGATGGGGTCATTTAAAATCGTCAGCACTGAGGCAGACACAACCGATGCTTCTGGAGTGGGGCGCTGTTGTGCTCTGGCAGAATTTCACAAACCATCCCTCTCCTCTGCAGCTTTCTGCACCGTTACTTGCAAGTAGTAAAGCGTATCGACAGATGTACACCCTCTCCCTTTGCATTGCATTGGGTTGTTCTAGTGCTGCCGCCCTCCTTTTCTCGACTCCCCTTGCAATTGTGGTGAACTTCACAATATCTTTGCTTATGTATCCTCCCTCCTCTACAAGCAGAGCTGAACTGTAAAGAATTAAAACTGAGATAATTGGCCCGACAGACGGAAATGTACTGCCATAGGAGCACATTGGTGCCAATTATATCTTTCCAAGAATGCACTGGTCGCTTAGTGCCGCTTTGAAGATGCCTGAAGTTGCTGAGATGCAGAGATAATGGCATCTTCTAATCCGATCGGGAAGCTCTGTTCCGCACTGGAGCTTCCGTTCTATTCGTAGTACAGTTGCACTGGGAAGTTTTAAAGTGAAGTACGCCGTACCCTTCAATGAACCAATGCACAGATAGAAGCGATTAAAAACAAACCAAAGTCATATGTGATGCTTCAAACGCAAACGCTTCACATCAGTGTGGCATAATGGCTATATAAAGTTAATTGATTATCTGCACAAAATGAGCACAACAGACATGCAGGAAATGCAATGCACAACCAGACGCACGCATAAAAATAGATCGAAGCTGTTAGAATCCAGAACCATTTTACTGTGCCAAGACAAGAGCTGTGAAGGCTTCACTACTCGACTGCTGGCAAGGAGTTGGTGTTAAAGTGTATGGTCCTCATCAAGATGATCTCCCACTCTCTCTCTCTCACTCTCTCTTTCTCTCTATCTCTTTCTACCGAAAACACAATCTGTGCCCTTTTGAGTCCGATGCTACGCGTACTACAAGCCCCACAACCCACAGCAGCTGGGCACGAAAGCAAGTTCGCGAACGCATTTGGAGGGTTAGCAGAAATTGATATTGTTATTTTATAGCTTTTATTGGGGACGTGAGTATCATACTGAAGCCACATAGCACACACACACATGCATCCACACGAGCACAGTGGCATTTGCTGTCGTTTGGTATCGATAGTTCTTCGGTCGTTCGATAAAGTATTCATTATTTTTCGTGCTTCGAAGTCGACGCATGCAACCGGAAAGCTCTGAAGCGTACCTATCACTCCAAGATGCATAGAATATTGAAGATGATCATACTTTAATAATAACCAAGATCAACTGACATAAAACGTTCCTTTTTAATGTCCACCCATTTATATTTATATTTAGTCTTGCTCAATGGCTTTCCATCGGACCAAAACGCATTTACAACACGTGCCTTGGAACTTGGAAACAAATGAAAGGCTTTAAATCATTCTGTGCAGCAACTAAACCGCAGCTATAAATCTTAAAACGTGGTCGGCAAAATGGAGAGCTTTGTCGTGCAGGCTTTAACACATTCGAGACAGGCACGGTGCGACCTGGTAGACGCCACACAAAAACAACACTGTTGTTGTCATCGACAGCAAAATATAACAGCGCCAAAAGAAAAACACTAAAACTTTAGTTTATTTTGTGACAGGCCATTGCAAAACCAGGGCGCCAATACATTACTGCAAACACGGACGGACGTCCCACGCGGTTCGAAATTAGCATTATCCGCTCATAAAATTTAGCTCAAATTCATCAATAAACATAAACAGCGCACAGAGCAGCGTAGCAAAACCCGCCACCGTCGTCAGCATTTATATAGCGTCCAATAAATTGAACCCCCATTTTGCCGCACTCTCTGCTTCTTTCTCTCTCCCTCCGGCTCTCTCTCTCTCGCCCTGTTAAGCCTTTCTTCTCCGGATCATTCAACAATATCCACACTTCCTTGATGGCAAGCGGAGGCGGTCCCGGCCCGGACCCGGGCGCCTTCTTTCCATCTGCTTATTTTATGAACGATTTCATGCTACATAAAATCTAATGCCCGACTCTTCCACACCATGACATATTTTCGCTGATACGATTATGATCGCGTCCCCGGCACATACCCGTGGGAGGAAAAGGGCAGAGCGGAAAGCTTTTCAATAGATAATTTAGTTTAGAACGATCCGCTACACCCTTTCCTCCCCATCCACCGTCAACGCGCGAGTGTGGACGGACATGATTCAATATTTGTTATGCAGCGACGAGAGCCCTAATATTCATACTTTCGTCGGTCGGTCATAACGTGACTTTCGGGGAGGGCGACAGGGGAAATTTGAAAAACAAACCTTACGTAAATAGGCACTGTGAGTACATGCGTTCCGCAGCCTATCGGTGTCGATCAGCGCCGACCGCACTAAGCATAAACTACTACTCTTCTTTTTTTTGGTTGCTTCCGAGCGAAAGTTAGCAGCAATAGCGCCTATGTTGAATCCTTATGAGCCTTCGCTTCTCTCTGCTCCCCACATACACATACACATACACACACACACACCCACAGTCACAGTGGCTGGGGAACGATTCCACAGTGAAGCGAAGCGGATGTACACACACTAAATATTTATTGCCGGACTACATTAAATTTTACCCATTCTTCATACATGCCTGATATCGTTCGCATTTCAGAGCGTAGTAGTTCCCGGGTTCGTGTTCCCGCTTATCGCCCCCAGCTCAAACACCGCCGAGTAGTGGGCGGCGATCGTTACAAAATCCGATTTTATCGTTTTCGACAAATTGAATCTTCATCCAATGAAGTGGAACAGCAAACCAAAAAAATAAAATGCTAAGAGCCAAACGGGTTGTTCAGAATCACTTTCCTATTCTCCAGCCGATGGATATAATCGATAACTTCCGGTGTTAGGATAGGATAAGGCTTCACCTGCACAAAGGGAGTGAGAGCAAACTGAGCTGTGCGCATTACTTTCATGCCGCATTTGAACGGTTTCATCTCTCGCTATAGCTGTACTGTGAAATTGAACTACAATTATGTAGAAAATGTAATTTCAAACAGGTTAGGGGTAATTTTCCGCGAAATAGTTAGTAAAGGTAATGGAAATTCAAGCAGTTAATAATACATCAGTTGCTCTCTTGCTGAGGAGATTGTTCACTAAACGCCTAAATGTAGGCAATGAAACCATTTTCAGCAGCATCCACCGTATAACGCCTACAGTTATGCAATATTCATCCCAAAACTGTGTTATTATATTCATTAAGCTGTTATTGGACCGTTTTACTGTAAAAAAACGTACTACATCCAAATTGAATGTATCGAATAGTTCAAAGAAACACATAGCGAAAGTCATCCCACCTACTCACAAAATAAAGACCTGAAATTATATTGCTAGCTAAATTTAATTTTACTACCAACTTAAACCAGCAACAACTTACCCTTACGACACTTCAAAATGTGGTTTAAAGCTAAGTCATCGTAAGAATAGAAAGCATTCGCAGTAAAAAATGGAAATGAGTTTTTCACGACAGCATAAATTAAAACCATGTTCTGCCAACGAATACTATAGCAACATTTCGACAGGTTCTTTAGCTCGCGGAGAGGAGAGAAAAAAAGCACACATTGTAACTCCCTGACAGTGTCTACATAAATGTGAAGCCCCACTCTTCCTTCCCACTGCACTCTCCTGCTTCTCTGTACGATGTATTCGCACACTGAGCAATAACGGTTAAGCAATACGACCCTTTTGGAAAGTTGAAGATGGGCACCAGGCCGCAGCGAGCGCACTGGTGTGGTAGCTTTAATAAACCCGTTAAAGTACTTTCAACACCGCCCATAATAGGCCCACCCGATTGCATATCGATACCAACAAACGCACATACCGCACAACACTCCATCCTTACCTTTGCTTCGCCTTGTAGATCGCATCGTAAACCGGGCCTTCGAAGTCGTTCAGCACGAACACGGTGCTGATGCTGATGTCGTCGTCCCCGATGTACTCCGCGCCGGTGTCGGAAGTCACGATCGGCAGTTTGAGGCTTTGGGCCGCCGCCAGCGTGGCCGCATCCTGTGCCACCGGGCCCACCAGACAGATCCGAGTCATTTCCGGCGTTGATGGTGACGTCGATATCGACATAGCTGCGGGAGAGAAAGAGAGAGAGAGAGAGAAAGCGAATAGCGGTGTGAGAAGAAAGTGGAAGTAAGAGCATCCGGATGTGTCGGTGGAGGTGGGTAAATTCGGTTAACGATTGTGAAAATGTGCCGGTTAATGTGCTGTCGGGCGCACCAGTGCCAGCAAGATAAGAGACACCGAGATGTGTCGTCGTCCCGCCGCGAAGCGTGCGACACATCCGTCAGAAAGTTTTGCGCTAGTTGACGCGGGCCAAGGGGGAGGGGGGGGGGAATAGTCACAGATGGGCGCCGGGTCATTACTTCATGTCTTCGATGTCTCTGGGCTTGTGCAAGAATACATAAAAATGACGAAAGTGCGAACGAGCCAAAATGCCAAAGACCTCATTAATTACGATCGTTTCGTTGGACCAAGCGGTGGCGGCAGCAGCAACAGCAGCCCAGCTTAAAGCTTTTCATTTCCGCTCCTGGCCGCTCGTTTATCGCCCGCTAAAAGAATGATTCCAGCACCGTTAACAGCTTTCCCTTCGCGCGTACTTTTTATGAGTCTTCATATTTTTCATTATATTCCAGAAGGCAAACAGAAAGCCAACGAAAGCAATTGACGAAAGAGAGAGTGAAATGACAGCATTTTTTTTTCTTTATAAATGCGCCAAACAATAACCTTGGAAGGATTGTGATGGAATATTTACTCTTTTTTTCTAACAGCGTAAAACAATGAATGATTGATAGTCGTAGAACAAGCGTGCCGGTGTCCATTTTTTGCAGAGAAAAAAGTAAGGTTTAATGAGACAACTTTAACTGCTGTACTTTGATGTCGTGAATGAAATTAATCTTATCTGAGTAATAATTTAAGGCTGGTGTCATCGGAAATTTGCACTTTGGAGTTCCAAATGATGCAATTACCATTGTGTTTCGATAATATATGAAATCCGCTCAAAACTCCACTGCAACAGCTAAACAAGTGCAATCACATTTTTGCCCCAAACGTTGCCCAATGCAGTCCCTGGACCCAGGTGTGGTTTGCCAACATTGCGACAGCTAATTATCATACAATGTTCCACTTGTTCGAAACGGGAGGTTGCCTTCATCTCGTGATAAACATCAAACAGGATCATTTAGATGCAGTCAACAGGCTGCAGGCACGGCAACAACAACACCCAACGAACGAACTGCTGCATCGATTATGTAGTAGTTGCAGCAACAGCCACAGCAGCAGCATTAAAATCGACCCGTGCGCACTTCATTTTATTTGCAGTTCAATAGACGGTCGTTGTCGTTTTCGATTGCCACCTCCACACTCAATGTTGGAACGGCTTACCACATGCATACACATACGCACACACGTATGGCTGGTGGTGGGTTTTGGTTGCACTCACACGAAACAGGTTACACATTACGTGACTCAAATGTAATTCAATAAATTAATTAGCTTGTTGAAAACAGGCACGTGCTAACGGGTAAACGTGCTCCATATAATCAGCCGGTCTGCGTTTAATCGTTTGCCATACATATTTGATTGTGTCGGTGTGTTGGAGTGTTAAAGTGTTGGAGTTCTGACGAGTGCATCGTTTATTATTTGTTCGAAAGCGAAAATAGTAAATTATCACTTTATTGTGACACACCACGATGTACAACTATGACAGGTTAGTAAACGGAATATAAGTATATTTTTTAGAATCTCAACTATGAGCGCTGATTAAGGACTATAAATTATAACAACAAGACATATTTTAACAAATCAAACAACACAAATTATTAGTTATTGCTAACAATGCTAGCCCATCGTATTATAAGGACTACTTTGTCATGCATATTGCATACCTTTAGGCTGAAATGTACCTATCTTGACATCGTTCAATATCAAACCTATTTAAAACCTTCTAAAAATCAAACGAAAACAATCATTGGGAAAAGCTCAAAAATAACCAAAAATCCAATTTTCCTCAATCGTCAACAATCCTGTTTGTGCTAAGTTTGTGATCGCTTAAATGAGCAGAGGCAAGAGTTTTAACCTGGCAGCGTATTTTTCGAACGCATTTTAAGCCGAAACCCAAACAAACCAGTGGCAACAATCAATTCTGCCAAAATCAATCTTATCCATCCATCTGATAGGCACGAAGCATCGCGTTCAGCCTCACTCACTCGCCGCCCTGTTGATAGTGTCGGGAGGGAGCGCCGCCACGGTGTGAACCACTCTTTAATCTTCCCCACTTACCTAATAAATTGATTTCGCTATTTGACGGAAGCAATTTCCCGCACATTCTAGCTGCCGGATCAACCGATAACAGGCACGGGCGCTAAAAGAGACGATGTAACAGATTTTCATCCACTTCCCACGACAGGCCCCGGAACTGTATTAGAAAAGCTACCGGTTGTTGTTCGGGATGTTTGATCGAATGTTAGACTGCTAGGATCTGCTTTTCACCGGCCAGTCTGTTACTACCAGAATATCTAGTTGGTTGTTGTGCTGGTTTAATGGAGACTGCCTCCGCTGTTCGGTTTTTGGCGGGGACAATGTTTGTCAGATGAAACGCATCCCTTTTTTCGAGGGGGACAGAAAGGGCAGTAGAACAAGCGTAGATGACGGTAGAGCCGCAGCATTCAATTAATTCGATTTTGATCTAAATCCGATTACACAAATTGTGCGTTCAATCAACAACAGCTTGCTTCTAGCCTCTCGGGTTCCGTATTGCTAAACCGATAACGAACGCACCATAGGAAAGGGAGCTTGTTTTCATCCAGAGGGCGCTACAAAGTTGCTCTTTGTTGGTTGGGCCTTAAAAACAGACATCATTTTCGATAGCGCCCGTATTCCATAGTCAACATTTCCCGGTACAACAGAGCATGCACTTTTGCGCTACCGTATTTAAGCTGCATCACGAGCATCCCCATTATCATCAGATATTTTAGGAACTTAAATGAACACATCACGTTAAGCGTACCGTTCTACAAACTCTGACACACATTTCGGCTTTCGATCTCCAGAGTCAATGGATAAAAGGGTCATAGGTAAAGACTGATTATCTTTTCGGAGTATATACAGTGTTGTGTCGCATTATCCTTTATTCGGAAAATTGCAGCCGCTTGCAGTAAAAGGGAAAATTTCCAAAAAGGTAATTATGAAGTAAGAAGTAATGTGCTTCCATATAAATCCATTAATGTAAATAAATTCACCCCAAAATTGATTACAGTTTCAGTTAAAACAGCTAAATTTAATGCACAAAATCCCCAAATAAGATCAAATCTACAAACTTTTCATTGCTATTTTTGTCTCATAAAAACATATTCCGGCTTATTCACGTGCAGGCTATAAGCTTACAACGTGTTGGGGTAGGATTTAGCAATACAGACACACTTAAATTGTATTCGGAAAAAATAAAAACGATCGCATGGAAGAGAGATGAGAGAAACAAGATGAGGGTAAATTAAATTTTGTAAATTCCATATACAACACTTCTCAAGCAAGCCTCCCGAGCCTCAATTTTCCGTACGTGAACGACGCCCTTAAGGGAAATAGCTACACAAACAACACGTGCAATACAAGGGAAAAACACCTCGACAAAAACAAAAGCACGCATACACACACACTTGATTAAAATGAAAATACTGCCGAAATATTGATCGCTTCCCTTTCGATATGAGACGCTGGTGAAAGGTCAGATTTGGTGCTTCCGAAAAGATTGATAGCAGGTGAAAGAAGGAAGGGGAAGTTAAGGAGGAGCGAATAGCCGTTACTGATCCGGCGCTAATCGTCAGTAACAAACAGATGATAACCGAGCAGGAGCGAGGGAGTAAGAAAAATAGAGCTATAACACAACCATTGAAGGGGAAAAAAGGCGGGAAAAGAAATCAAGCCTTGTTGGGGAGGATGCCGCGCGCCGTTCTACGATGCGTAATTAATTGAGCTATTACATTATGATTTATGATCGCATTCAGCGGCTGACGCCACCACTCGCACACTCTTTACCAAATATTATCGACTCCCTTGTATCGCAGAGAGCCTACCAACCAGGGAGCACCGCGGGAAAAGCCGCCACATGATTTAAGAGCTGAGCCATTCGAGCGAGCACCACCGTGGAAAAGATATTCGAAGACACATCTTACTTTACACATCGCCTTCAGCTGAAAACTCGTCTCTTCCCAGGCCTGGCTTGACGGATGAGCCCTTGCGAAGGGATGAAAATTTTTTTTTATTATTGTTCCGCGAAGGCTTAGTAGCCGCCCCTCAATCTGATCCCATTCAGCCCCCTCTCTCCTTATTCCTTTGTTGTCTCGCAAGGATTTGCTTGGCGCAAGTGTATCCAGCAGCATGCTTTCTCCTGCTCAAAGCCGCGCTCCGATTGTGTCATAACTCACGGTGATAAAGCGGACAATAATACCCGCATAATTAATACGCGATGCGGCCACCCCACTATGGCCAGATCGATAGAGTGATGGGTGAAGGCGCACACCGCTTCCTTTCACTAGACAATGGGCACCACCTCACAACAGCCGCACAAGTTCGCTCTCCGCAGGATGTTTCGTAGCGACGTCATTTTCCGACGTTTTTCTCGCTGCTTGGGAGGGATGAAGAGCAAGCGAATTTGCGGGAACAGTCATTGCGCCGCGATACAGCCACGACATGACCGCGAACCAACTTGGCCCGGGCACGCCACATTAGCACACGCCTGGAAGGAAGCATCACATTAACGGGCGACGGTTTCTAGGCGGTAGGAGAGGAGAGTGTGATCGAAGAGGATAGCCCACCAGATCCAGGGTTTGGGGACCAGCAGCAGGATCGATGAGATTGCCGAATCGATCACAGCCCACACACATCAATCTTGCAGCGGTGCGAAAATTATGCGCCTCCGGAGAAGGACCAATGGTTTAATGGAAGAATCCGGGGGAAACCCGGGGTAGGGAAGCATTTTCTTATCTATCAGCATTGCCCCTCCTGCATTCGTATCCATCCGCTCTTGTACGGACGTTTAGCGCTCTGCTTGACGTAAGAGTGTTGTTACCTATCCTCTGCGCCCGGTTCCAAAAGTCGAAGGTGTAGATGATCTCCATCCAGCTTTTGCCACCAACGCGCTCCGTACATATACACCCAACCTGAACCTTCATCTATTATGAAGATCGCTTCGTACTGCTTTTGTCCATAAAGTCTTGTGCACTACACGCACACAGGTTAGCCACGCTAAACCCTGAACCACCATTTTGTCTATCTCAGCGAGATTGATGATGAGTATTAATAGCCACTAAGCGCTATGGCAAGGCACCAAATCGACCAGAAAACGAACTTTTCCCGTGCTTCTATGCGGGAAGGCAGCACATGGATTTTTCCTGGCCGAAGGTTGTAGTTTCAGATGATGGTGAAGTAGCAAATGAACTTGAATGTTGTTTGAATTGACATAAACTAAATTAAAAAATACAACGACTTCTTCGTCTTCGGGCACTTTTCCAAAGATATGGTTCATTTGTTCAGAAATTAAACGGAGAAAAAGAAAATTGCATCTATATTACTGTGCACACCAAGTTCCCCATCAATCAAATTAATTGGCAATTTAGTAGCTCCCTAATCCTGTAATAAATGTTGAATTCTGTCAATTGTCTGTTGTTGTCAACAGAGTCACGTCACCAGATGAGCACATCATTGCTTTTTATTGCAGTAAATACCACCAGCTAGCGTGAATGACGGATAGCGCAATGCGTAGCACCTAGACCTTCATACACTGTTCGTCGTGGGTTCAAATCTTGACTCAATCCCATAAACAGATACAATTAATTACCCATAAAACACCTGGAAATTTTGACAGAGAAACTTCAACGCATGACCTTTATCGCCCGCATACATATATATTCAAACTTAGTGTGGAGTTCATCATTTATTCAATCTCTAAGCGCTAGCCAAGATTTATGAGTAGCCCAAAATGTGGACACCCACCCACTGGCACTACAGGATACGGAAAGGGGAAGAAGAAACTTTCTATCTTACCGAGGAGAAAGAAGGAACATTATACTCCAACCCCTCATTTTGACGACCATATCTTTCCTAATAACTCGGTCCATTCTGGTTGAATGGTGACCCTTGGGGGAAAGGTAATCTAAAACCAAGCATCTGGCTCTCTCACCGGGCTAAATAATTCCACAGGAATCCCTAATGGAGCGGAGCTGCTAGCTGCATCGGCAAAGAACTTTTTTTTTGTTTCTGCTTGTTACAAACCCACCACCTCCACTCCCCTTGTGCTCAATGGCTAAGAACCGCGGAATGAATGAAGCATAAGGCATTTGGAGTGCTCGGGAACAAAAAGGCATCAGCAATATTGTAGCACCCTTTTACCCCTCACTCTCACCTCGAACGCGCACACACACACAGGAAGAACCATCATGGATTAATCACAAAGCCATATAATATTAAAGATGCGCTTCTTTCCCGTTCCGGGGCTGTATCTTTTAACCTAAGGAAATCGTTCCCGGAGCAGAAACATATAAACTTTGCACAACAAGAAGCTTCAGTATTCTAGAAGCGTGACCGTTGGGTTGGGTAAGAAAAAAACAACCACTGGTCAAGCTCAGGGGAGGGGGTGTGACTATCGCGCCGCTCGTTTTACCTCTCGAGCGCCACACCAGTGCTGCTCAGGAAGGAAATAACTGTGCAAAGATTTTCCGCTCCAGCTTTGCTTATCAGCCGGATAAACAAACATCAATTATTCGCTGCCCGTTCGCCGCCGGGCAATATACACCACCCGGGTGGCCCTGAACGGACGCACACCGGGTCTAGTGGAGATGGGTGGTGGGTGGTTGGGTGAAGGCTATTTCCCGGAACGTTTTTGCCGGAAGGATGGACCGCCAGCAGCAGCAGCAGCACCACTAGCGCATGCACACATTTCACATCGCGCTGTCGGATTGTTAGATGGTAAACAAGCGCTTGTGCCGCTGCTGCTGCTGCCTCATTCTTCCTTCTCTCTCTCGCTAATACCTTCTCCGGCCAAGATTAGCAAAACAACAATCTCGGTCAATAGAGGCAGGCTCAAAACACGGCACGGGAGCGAAAGACATGCGAAAACAACTGGACAAAACAACACGTCCTCCTCCCTCGGTCCAGCCAAGGTGATGCCGGTGGTTCGCACCACTCTGCCCGGAGAGGACACCACCACACTTATCGCCCACTGGAGGACACACAAAAATACCAATTTTGGCAGCAGTTCTCACGCGATCGGAGAGCGAGATTTGGCCGTAAAACTTTGCCGAACCCAGGCGTACCACAACAATTCGGGGGAATGAAGACGAACCGGGCAGGGAAAAGCATTCCTGAAACGGGCGTAGGAATGAATATTCGACACCCAAAATAGATACCGAAAAGCTCACAAACGAAACCTTGTGCTTGGTTATCTTCCTGCTGGTCGGGTGCCAGGAGTCTGGCATCATTTTTAGCACATTGCAAGCTATATATCGAGGAGATAGGAATAGGAGGACAATGAACATGAAATGTGTTACGCATTAAAGTAATAAAGTGCGGTTTAGAATTACAGCACTACCTGCAAAGACATAAATCAAATGCAAGACAATTCACGAATGTTTCCTTATTTGCGTTTTTTCCCTCTCACATCCAGAGCATACACTAAGCTACCCTCCCTTTTGCATTTATGATTAATTGATTAACTTTAAGCCCCTCCTATCCTATCACACTGGGCGACAATAGAGATGGTAAGCAATCATACCCCGTCATTGATATTCATTGTTATGGAAAATTATTCCCTTCCGCATGCACAGCCAGTCAATTGCTGAACAAAACTAGAGCTGATAGATAGAGCAAACATAGCTCCGGGTGTGAAAAACAGAATAATAGCTCGATCAATACGTGTAAACATCGGCCTTTCCTGCGTAGAAAAGCAGGGGAGAAATATATGATAGCAAACGTTCCACAGAAAAAAAAACGATAAAAGAATTCACATTAACATGAAGCACTAGGCAGTGCGAGCAATAGTAGAAGGAAAACACAATCCAACCCTAGTGTCTGGAGCAGTGTGTAGAAATGCGGGACTAACAAAAACAGGATGAAGTTGCACAAATGAACAACATATCGCCCTACTAGGAAAACATTCACACAAGCGCATGGATCTGCTGTTTGAAAGTTGTTTTTTTTACAAATTCACCCTTGCTACCTCGGGAGGCTTCTAAGCGGTGCTAAAGTCACATGGCCATTTTTCTTTCCATTAACAAACAAAAACATTCAAGGGCTTTCAGCTCCCTGTTTTGCACCACACGTGAGTAAAGCATGAATGCGTCTTTTTGGACGCTGAACCGATGCCAACAAGATACAGGTTACATCTTACGACACAGAGCAAAAGCAGGTGTTGATGGTTTAGGATATCTTTGGAGTTTATTACTACCACTTATTGGGAATGAATGTCTTTTTTCATTGAGAGGAAGCAAACAAGATGAAATCACATCAAATAGAGCTACAGACCCAGCATTTTCTTTCCTGAGAACATGTCAAAATGTCTTCAGTGCTGCCAGAGCGTTGGAATGATAGGATCTTCCAAAAATGTTTGAGAAATGACGCCCTCATCAAATAGGTGCATCTGCAAATAAAAAACGATTAACATGAAATCTACCAAAGCATCGAACACAGCCCAGCGAACACCTGACTAAGATCCATCAGTGTTATTAGGAATTAAGACAATAAGCTTCAGCATCTCACACCCATAAAAGAGGAACGCTTAAATGCATAACCAAAGATTCGTATTAAGGCTCCATTACAGTACATTAGTGCTGCAATAAATTGCTCTTGTGGCCGCCACCATCAACCCAACGAACGGCCTCAATACATCAAACCTCTGCCAACAATAGCAGCAGCCCTATGACTTCCCAACATTGTAAGCGCTTTGTAACGATCGTGTGCTCATCGTGTCACGTGCAGCATGCTCCCACTCGTGTAAGAGGCTAGCGCGGCATAGAGGCCTAACAATTGCCCTAACCACCCAACACAACAAAGCCCACCGTAAATCCTTATTAAACACCTCGATACTGTACGGAGCGTGCATTCGTACGTTCGCGAGGATAGGAGCGATACCACCCAACGCAAGTTCAACACGTACAACGTGCTTCCTTCCCCATAAAGCCTGGCTAGCAAAAACCACAAACCATCCCAAATATTGGTGCCCATAAGGAAGGTCGTCGCACGAAGGGAAGAAGGACGCGGTCTTACTTTTATCCGTACACCACAAAGCTCACAGTGTACTCGTCGGGGCGGGAATGGAAATATAGCTAACAGACAGATTCACTAAACATTAAGTTTACGATTGCCTCATCAGTGCATCCGGAACGAGAAACGTCAAAGTAAATGCGATCCACACGAGCTGCGATTTGTACCGGCGGTCGCTAACGAATATGTCACTGCCACGACACACAAGAGTCGGCAGCCTCTGTTGCCAGTTTGGTCTGATGTTGACAGCCTCTCCCCCCGGTTGCATCCACATGATAAATCCATGATATGATAGCTATTCGCGGCTCGCACTATTCGTTCGTTGCATACGATTCGCTCACATAAAGCTGCAGCAGAGAGCATTGATTTGTAACGTAAGATAAACGTACGATCGGCTTATGAGCTTAAAACATGAGCACAATCGTATCCGATCCTATCGATTTTCCCGCTAACAAGCGTGAATTTGCATTGGATTGGAGCGAAAACAGAACATGGAGGAGCAGTTGTTTCATTAACAAATCAAATTTTATGCTGCTTGTTTTGTTTTTGTTGCAAAAGCTGACTTAATTATCAGGTTACATTTTTGTGTAGCGTGCTTTCCTCTCAATAATAAACAGCAGCATTCCATGAATATCCCAGTGTACAACAGCACCAAACAAAATTAACCGCAATTCGTACACCTTATTAGTCGGTATTTGTAGCACGGAGAGCATTAAACGGAACACGTATCAACACACACACACAGAATTTGATTAAATGACCCCCATCACTGATCGACCGTACCCCCCCCCCCCCCCCCCCCCCCCCCCCAGTCTAGGAGCATCGAATCGAATTTGGTACACCAACAAGTACCTACCACCTATAGCGCCTCCACTGACCGACAATTTATGAACACACCTTTCGCTGTCAGCTGTTTCCATCGTAAACTGTACACCCTCTTCGTACGAAGTCTGCCAAAGCTGCCTTCAGCCTCCGGTGCCTCACAACGAAGTGATCCATTTTCGACTAGCGACTAATGGGGATTTGGGATCTTAACAACAATCCCCTTTAAGATTGCTTCCCCTAGCATATTGGCAAACCTGCTTTACTGCAACAACAAACTGCACCCCGCTAGGGAAAGACGAAAGCAAGGAAAGATTGGAGTTCGGAACGAGGCAAACACACCCTGGCTGCAGTCACTTCATAATGCAGCCGCCTTCTTCGCAGCGGACATAATAATTCATCCCGGGTACGTCCACAACCGGTGATGGTGGTGGCACCAGTTGTGTGCGACGTTTCGGGACACACCATCTTCGATAATGGAGCGCCCTGGGGCCTTTTGCCAAACGCAGACGGCCAGCTTTTCCCGGTTGGTCCTCGGCCCTGGTGGGTACACATTTAGAAACATTAGAGGACGGCAACACACATCAAACGAAGTTCGAAGCTTTTAACGACCTAGACCAAACGGGACCAAGGCCATCGCTATGCCATACGCCACCGGTACTGGTGTCAATGAAGTTCAGCGGCAGCATAAGAAATGCTAGCAAATGTCGCTCACCTCCTTCTCGCCGGTTTGCCAAAAATGCAGCTCGAAGTCGTCTGCAGGTCAGAAGTGTTAGATTTAGGATTTAGCGTCCGTCTGCTTCTAGGCAGGTCCCCAAAAAGGTTAAAATTCTATCTTTCTTTCGCAACAAAACATCTAGAACCTTCTTCACCTCATAACGCCCAATATTGTGTGCACCAAGATGCCAGACAGCAACGTCGCCACCACCGCCTGCTGCAGTGAAAAGTATTTAAAAATATCATTATTGCGCTTACCAAGCTCCTAAGTGCTCAGTCTTTATTTGCCATGATGCAGCCATTTTGTGACCATTCTCCATCAAACCGTCCTCCCAAAAAAAAAAGAAACGTAAAACAACCAACCATGAGATGGTGGGTGCTACTACCAAAATAAACGTTAGAACCGTCGGCTCTTTGGTCGTAAGCGACGACACACAGCAGCAGCTCGACGACCCCCGTCGTCGTACGAACAACAATTTATACTTATTAATATGACCTCCCGTTTCCGTACCGTTTGGGGTGTCTCTCGTTTGGAGAGACCAATCACATAAATCTGAGTTTGTGGTGCCGATTGGGTTTGACGCTTGCTGCGGACTCCGCGGGCGTGACGACGATGCTATACGCTATTCTCGCATAAACAAGTGGCGAAATAACAACCCAAGGTGACGATGATATTGGCGAATTTGTTTAGGGCCCTTCGGTGGGTGTTTTCTTCCCAGCACGTCACGAGCGCCTCAGACTCATAGATAAAGATGCTGTAACTGTATTCCGTATCTCAGCCAGCCCTATTAACGAGCTCCACCTAAACAACACCACTGCCACCGATCACCTTCCCGCGACACGTGATCGGTACCGTGGCCGGCTCCAATAATTGAGCGACAGCAGGAGTCGCGTTACACCACCAACGCCCCGCGGCGGCAATTAGATCCACAACGTGTGTAAACTGGGGCACACACACACTTGGTCTCTGTCTCTCTTCCCTTTGCTCGCCGATAATACCCGGTGCAAACAAAATGACACTTTTTTTGTTTCGTTACATTCACAGGCACACGAAACATTCAGCACGCGTTCTGGTGTGATGGGGGAATGTGACCGCAAAAACCGCAGCCTCATCATCAACCGGTAAAGCAGTGTAACGTACGCTACTGACCCAGTGGGTCACAGATTATGTACCCTACCTGCCGTGAGGATATGTTCTTCTTTATGGCGCACCTATACACATTCATTCGTCCAGCTGATTTCCGGTTGTCTACGGCTGGGCACATAGAAGCCGCCCATTTCCCACCGGCTTGCCGATCACATCCCGTGTTGTCCTCCCCCCACCACCAGGGCTACCTGTTTGCCCTGCCTCAATACTCACCACCGGTTTGACGTTAATTAGTTGGCCAACTGGTTGTTGAATGGCTGGCCTAGTTCACAATCCGTGCACTTGCTGCTGTGTTATACATCCACCGAAAACCCATTAGAGAACCGCCCGGACGCGCGCGGAATGAACCAGAAGGGTCACTTACTGACTTCAAACTGCTGGTGTCAATAATTTAGCAAACAACTAGCTGCTGCTACCTGTCCTACGGACTGCCAGTTTTGCTGGTAGGCCTTTACTGAAGACCGCCCTAATAGAACGGGGAGTTAATTTTGTACCCAGCATTTTGTCCTCCTGCATTGGGAGGAGGCAGGGGACATGTGAGGACACAACATAACACACACAGACACAAACCACCACCGAGGGAGGGATTAAATATAGCCGGCACTTTGAGCTTCAGTTCTGTCAAAAGGTCGATTGCAGAACGTTCATCCGCCGGTTGACTATTTCCTGAGGGGGCACCACGAGGACAACCATCATCAATTCCACACCGGAGTGCGGAAATTCGGAACGATTCGAAACAATCTCGCTGTTAATAAGCTACACGAGAGAGCGCCGGTTCGACATTGATATTGCTGGACGACCACATTCCTCCCATTGTACCAGGGAGAGAGATAGAGAGAGGGAGAGAGCGTTCGAGAGACCCAGAGAGGTCGAAGATGAAGTCTCATTATTCTATTACCCTAATGACAGTGGCAGCACACTGTGCGGTACCGTGCCTTAGCCACCGTTTGAAGAACCATATCCCATACCACCGAAGGCTCCTGATCCCAAATATCTCAAGCAGATACAACCCGTCCCCGCCGCAAGCCAGTTAACCGGTCATTACCGAATGGGACAAATCGCTGGCAAAGCCAAAGCTGGTTTGTAGTACAACGGGCTTATCTGTGAGGGGAGCGTGTGCTCAGCGCTTTGTAAAGCCCTAATTAAACATAGGAGGCTCACACTTGTGGTTTACCCGCATCGTATATATCGTACCGATCATCTTCTGAAACCTCGCCTCGTCTCATTTCAACCTGCCTCCGATTCTGTCGGAGCACGAAGCATTTTCTTTTTTTTTTGCCTTCGGACAGGCGGCCCTCAACGTGAGAGAGGCAGCAGCAGCAGCAGCAATGCGCCTTGCAGATCGATCGAACCTCCTCCTCCCTTTGCATCGCCATTGACGCAGTGAGTGACGGGGTGTATGTAGTACTACTCTCCGCAGGGGCAAGCGGTGTAAGAGACGACGACAGAGCAGAGAGCAGCAGGGAGAAGGTGGTAGAGACCCCGTAAGCATTTGCAACCGCTATTAGCACACATTGCGATATGTTAGCACTGTCTGGTCTGTCCCTTACCCCGGTATTGATTTACACCACCATCTCCCTGTTACCGCCTCAGCACAGACACAATGTGAATGATGAAGGAAAATCCCGATAATGGATTGTTTAGTGCATGTACGTGTTGTCATAATACGTCCGCATACAGGCCTCCCATCTCACCCTCCGCGTAGAATGCGTAGTGTGTGTCCAGCAAAGGCATGGACATTCCACCGATCCCGTACCAGCCAGCCAGGCAGCAGCAGCAGCAGCAGCAGCAGCACTGCGTATCAAATTCTACTTATGAAAGACTAATATAAATTAATTTCCACCAATGCAACCAACTCGCCCGCTGGGGAGGACCTTGCCGTGTTTCCTCCTCTCCACAGCAGCAGTAGCACCGAATGGTGCGCGCACATCTGCATCAGCAGACGATGCAGGGATGGGGAGTTGCCGTATTTCTGACTCTCGTATGCAACATTCTCCACACCAGAACTACAAAGCACACGTGGTGGTGGTGGTGCTGCTGTCGGGATTGCTGGGATTGCTGATTGACTTTACTCTATTGTGAGGGAAGGGACGTGTGTACGGCGGAAGCAGATACCTAATTCCCTGAGAGCGCTACCGTACCAGCAAACGATGATGATGATGGTGATGATGGGGAGAAATCCGCCGAGCGGATTGAAAACATGGATTTACGTTCCGGGAAGTGTTACCTAAATCAACATGTTTATGTTGGTAAAGCTGGTGCCCGTTCAAATTTGCACTGTTTGGGAGAAGGCCTGGGGGGGGGGGGTGCAGGAGTCGAATTACTTGTACATACCTGTGTTTTACGCTAGTACTGGACGTTGTTTTCCGATTGGGAGAGTGTATGGGAGTTTTCTCATTAATGCTCTGCTTCACTTTGGGGTGTGTTTGTGTGGTTGCAACATTGCAGTGTAGCAATGGAAAACTTTTGCTTTTCAAGCTAGAGCGTTTTTGTAACAAACACTTTCACAAGCAGCTAACTGCTGAATATAACAACTCAAACTAAAAAGTATAAACCGAAAAAAAATCGTGTATTTTTGTGTTTAGTTTCTACAACGCTCAAACAACTTTACTCGACAACCGGTACCCAGCACAACGCTACTGCAGACCATGCAATTATGAAAGGTTGTGAAACAGGATACGGGAAGAATTGTGGTAGCTTAACCCTTGATGCACCAAACTGAGTTTGAAAAACTATGCTCCAATCAAAGCATAACGTTATCAAAATAATAATATAGCATCTTAAATCTTTTCAAAGCTATTCACCTTATAAATTAACAATGGTATTGCTAAACATACCCGACAATAGAATGATGCTACTGATGCCCTTCCTTGCTCCGGCAACTTAAGGGTTTGAGGATAAAGTGAACGAAATTTCATTTAAAAGCATATTAATTTTCATCACATGACTAACACCGCCTCTCTCAGGGCGCAACATACACACCATATCCCTTTTGCTAGATATGGTCACTCCATTAACACACATCGTGTGATGTTGCATACAACGTTCCTGGTGGCAATCTTCCCTCCACAACAACTCTCCATCGCCCGACAACATTCCCTTGATAGTAGCAGTATCAAGTTAACAAAGCGAAGGAAAAGAACCTCACCCCCCCGGTTACAATTTCCGATGCATCGGAATATTACACTTGCTGCTCGAATGCTTGACCGGTCGCCTCTAAACCATGGCTTCTGGTGTGCTCGTTCGACAAGACAGCATATAGTGTCCCATTAACACACTTCACACACTGCCTTCACACCGCTGACCACACCGAGCTCTTTTTACTGTTGTCCCTCTGCTCTCCACAAACATTGACAATGTGGTCACCGAGTCAAGGCAACATGGTGCAGGAGAGGCTTCAAAAAGGCCAATACTTGTAGGGATGGTGTTGTAGAACATGCGTTCATTCCTCGCCATACACGTACATGAACCAATGGGACCGAACTTCCCATATATCAACCATTCCTTAGGCCATCATAATCATCAACTCTTAATGCACCCGCGCCCGGACAGCAAAAGCGACAAGCTGCCGGGCGGGGTAAGGAAGCTTGCGTAACGACGCAATGGCACTTCTGGCTCACAGTAGCAGTAGCGCTCGGCCTGTGGTGCCCAGTAGAGTGTAAAGTGCGCAATGTGAATGGGTGGAAGAAGTGCATCGCACCCGTTGGCTGGCAAGCACAAACAGCTAGCAAACTGCAACAGAAGAGGTTATATTTTCTTCACGTCTTGGGCGTCACAAACAGGGCGACGGCTCCACATCCGGCGAGGCGAGAAAACCGTGGAAAAGAAAAGTGAGCCGCATCAAGGAGTCGGCAGGAGAAACATTCGCACCACACGCTTGCTGTCTGAAGTGGGAAGTTGGTAGTAGTGTGGCAGCGTCGGATGCGTCTCGAATGGGAAAGTTTCTGTGCACGTACGTGCTGAAAACGAATCTCAAGTGGAAGATTACTTCCGCAATTTTCTTTGTGCTGACAGCGGGAGTGTGGGGTGATGCGTGATCAGATGTTATGAAAACGAGGAAAGCAAGTCATGCTCTTTGTGGCATTGTTTTAAAGAGAGCATTGAAAGGTTTAAAAACAATCGATACACTTCAGCGTCAATTAAGCTACACTAAAACAAACGCCTTTAATGTGATAAGGCATGCGTTTATACAAGCGAAATAGATACTTCACAAAAGGCCTGTCTTATATATCATATGACGCATGAGCAAAGCGTGGCCATTAGAAAGCTCCAATATATCTCCAAAAGCAAACATTTACTTTGAAAATTGAATGTACACACAGTGGCTCAAATCACTTGCCGACCACTTTTAAGTACCAAATTGCAACAGCCCACACCAGTGAACCCACAACAAACCAGAACCATCTTGAATGGCCTTTTTATCCTTTGCGAGACCTTGCCTGAACCGTTATTATTATTATTATTATTATCTGCCGGTTCGCGCTGTGATAAATTTAGCTCAAAGACGCGATTGCTTATCATGTGCTCCCACTGGAGGTTATAACGAGATTTTCCATTCCATAAAGACCCACAACATTCACGCAGTGACATTAGAGCCTGTCAGCCCTAACAAGGGCAGTGTAGCTGCTCAGACACTGTTTAAATCTTTCGTTTCTTTTTTTTTTTTGCCCGTCGTGATACCAAGATACTGCGCCACTGCTCTTGATTTGGCAGGATAGCACGACGCGAAATGCACAAAAGAAGCTCCAAATTGTTAGGCAAGCGGTCTCATAACTTCTGCCCTTGCTGCTGCACACCCCCCCCCCCCCCCCCTCAGCACACTCACCCACCAGTGCGCACTTTTGTGGTACAAATCCCCGAAAAAGGTTACAACAGACATGAACGAGTGCATATGTGGGTCTGCCCCTAACAAGACGACACGGGCAAAGGCTGTTCAACCACACATAACAATACAATAGCAAACGAGGCAGGGGAGGGGAGGGGGGGGGGGGTGAATTGAACCCATACTGTGGTGGTGGGCGACCATTTTCAAAAGGGGTTACCACGCGATAGGCGAAGAGACTCTCTTACACCAAGATTGAAGGAAAGGCGACCCTCGCTTTCTGCACGACTATCATCCACATTCCTTTTATTACATATCGAATATGGAAAATATACATTCATCGATAACCATTAATGGTGGTTGGCAGGAAAACGGAGGCTCCAACACAATCTAATCCCCCCACGCCCAGCGGAGAGCGTTTTATCCTTTCGATCGATCAACAGCAAATAAAAGGACACCGTTTTACATCCGTTTTGAGACTTGGCCTTTTTTTCTGCACTTTCTCCCCCGGACCACGGTGTCACCAAAAGAAACTCGTGGGAGAGCTTATCGGCAACACAACACAGACACCACCATTGCCATGCCGTCGTCAAAGGAAGAAAGCATTTAGAACCCGTTGCTTACCAAAACACACCATGCAAGATAGACAGCAGACATGCGAGCCGCCCAATGGCAGATGGGCAGCCACAGTTTATGGCCAAAGATACAGTGTGCAAATGACAAGCTATTGAGAGCGAGAGAGTATGAGAGACATAGAGGGAAAGAGAGAGAGAGAGAGGGTAGTAGCTAGTACAAAAGCTCAGTTGACAATACAACCGGGCTGTTGCTGCCAGGGCAGGCGGCAGGCATGCAAACAATGTTACCAGTTAAATATTGCTTCCCTCTCCGGACGCCGACCCATACAAAGGGACAAATAAAAAAGAAGGGGGTGATGATTTTGGCAACAAATTCCAAGTTGGCATTTTGTGAAAATGTGCAATTTGGATTTGGACGGGAACCTTTCACTCCTCCTCGGGTCCTGGGGGCTGCGGTAAATAATACTAAACCGAGTGCTGCTGCTGCACGCGACGTTAACGCGAAGGGAAGAAAAAAAAAAGCACGCACACTAACACAAACACACACAGAAATTCCACTCCATTTCAACACACATCCGGGTGCCCCCACCCCCCTTTTTCACACAAAAGTGAGGATAACAAAATTGACCCTTGGTGCTGGACAAACATGCTGTGCGCTGTGAAGATGCTTCCCCCTTCTTCCTTCTTGCACGACAGCAGTATTGGTAAAACGGAGGCCATGATGGAGAGAAGGCAGCACGTACGGGAGAAGCAGCGGCGGCTCCGATAAGTGGGCTGACCAATACACAAAATAAGAAGGGCAAGAACTGACTGGTTGTGGGCAATCCTTTTCCCTCCCATCCGCGCCAACACGTAACCTGTCACTGCGAGGAGCTTGAAACGTGTTACCACTTTGTAGCAGTAGCGGTGGCGGCAAGTGTCTAGTAAAACGGAGCAGACAATAAATACAATAACCAACATATATACTCACAGACACACACACGAACAAACATAAAATGACCGTTGTCAGGATGGGTAAAAGACAAACTGGGAGCATTCTTACTGGTGCTTCTTGTTCGCACAACCCGGAAGAGCATATGGTGCGGGATGATATGGTTCTGTTTGCACTAGAGCTGGGCAAGAAGACTCTCCTCTTATTCTTAACACATTTTGTTTGCACATCTTTCGTCTGCTACAGCAGCTAGAGTAACAGCTGGTGGGGCAGTAAAAACAAAACTACACAGAGCGCACCCACCGCAATTGTTTATCAAATAAAGGCGCACAAATAGAAAGTGACAATGAGCAGCAACAAAGCAGAATGAATTGTGGATAATGAACAAACCATATGGTATATTAGAAAACAAAAATCTAATTGGAAAGGGACAGAGATCCTTGTTATCAATTGTATTGAGGTAATTCCATTTTCCAGAACACGCATTTGGCTCCAAATTGAGGTCCTTATAAAAACAGTCTACTAACAATTCTACTAGTCGATGATTCTTTTCATTTTTTTAATCAATTTTACACACCTTTTCGTATTTCTGTCATGAGAGATGTACTAGACAAACTTCTTCTTCATTAGAGTTGTACTAGTGTCCATTCAAAATCGTATGTTTGTCTCCAGAGATGTCAAAGCCGAAGGCGACCTGTGCAATGCTTTTGAGATCAGACATTTCTAATCATCTTGTTGACCTTGTCTTGCTCAATTCGCTTGCACTGCGCCAACAGGGCTTTGATTTTAACACGGTTTTTAGACAAACGATCATCTTCAGATCGAGAGTTTGAGAAATACGTAGGAAAAACATGAAAATGAAATTCTAGCTGATACTCGAAGGCTCCGGATGACTCCAGCTCCAGATGACTCCGACTCCGGATGACCCCGATTCCGGATGACTCCGACTCCGGATGACACAGATTCCGAATGATGCTAACTACAGAGGACTCTGACTACTATGACGTCGACTCCAGATGACTCCGACTCCGGATGACTCTGACTCCGAAAAATTCGGACTACGGACTACGAATACGGAACGGTGGATGCGCTCCAGAGAGTCATACCTAGGACATACCAGTCAATCCTGGTGCCAAATGATGATAATACTATAGGATCATAGACTATTATCAGGATAACTACATGTGGCATCTATGCCAACTCGTTTTTATATATACTAGTTAGCACTGCCCATGAACGCTTTGATCCCTATTCCAACACCTTTCCTAGGTTGGAGTTTATTTCCCGATTCAGCTCTACTCTTAAATTCCTTTCGTTTGAAACCTTGTTATGAATGGGTAGGAAATAGCATTTGCCAGCTTCAAACAGAAAATAAACCCTCCTCATCTTTATCACCCTTTAATAGTTTTCGTGTATCACACACAACTGCACAACCCGATACACGTACGAACCATCCTAACAGTTCATAAAAATCATAACCACAGTCCATAAGGAGTGTCTCGCTGCTGTATCAATTAATTACTAATGCGCAAAGAAAGCTAACCCCAAAGTACTGCCCAAGTCAAAAATATCGTATTAAACCTTTCCCATCTCACAATCGACCGCACACAGCTGGCGATAAGCACCTTTTCTCACAATTCACACTCTCACCACTAACACACTCCCTCCTCCCACTACGAGCCACGTTCTTCTGCAGAAATGAGCAACTAATTTTGCTCCCTTATCTCGATACGAATGTACATTCCCCATTCCTTCACGCAACTCGCCTCCTTCCTTAAGGGAAAGCTGAGGTTAAAGTTGACCGCGCTCCAGACCTCTCGTTCGGTGTCTCAAAGCACCAGAACACCAATTAACACCCACCAACCCCTGCCCCAAAACCACCACCCAATGCTAACTATAACGGATGCAACAGCCGTATAACGGATCGAAAACGAAACAGTCAGCACACCCGAACGCGCCGAAACGACGTGAGCCATATAATGCTAAAACTCGCCCTTTTTGCAGCCAAATACCCACAAGAAACAATACCCAAAAGCTCTATTAGCTGCAACTCCTTATAGACGGGCGCTTAGTGGTCAAGAGAATAGACCCCATCCTCCCCCGTAGCTCCGGAAGCTACGGCAAGAAAGCGAACCAAGCGAACAGCACAACACACATGCACATGTTAGGTTAAAAACCTCCTCACTCGACCCGGAAAGCTTTAGCCCACTTCAGCATCTTTATTTATTATTTATTGCTTTAATTACTACCAAATCATCGAGAGCGGGAGCAGAAGCGGAGAGCTTTTGGGACAAGAGTACAAACACTCACACGCTACGGGGTGATATTGAACGGTCCCGGTGGTGCAAAGCACGGGAACGCTTCCGTAAGCGGCACAGAGTGTTTAGTCAAATTGAGCTATCAATAGTTTAACCGGACTGGGGAAGGCGCAGGCTAATGGGCGAGAACGATAGCTGAGGGAAAGGAACTAGTAGTCGTGCCGTAACAAAACATTATTCCACCGCTTTACAACCAATTTAACACACGACAGGTGGTAGGTGTATTTTGCATACCTTCGTACTTTCAAACATACTTAACATTAAATGCCCTTAAGTTCGCCGAAAAAGACCTCCCCAGCGGGCCGAATTTAAAATGACCGATTACACTTCCACCACACAATAAATAATTCATTTCCTATCGTACCGATACAGTGGCGACCAGACGAGCAATGCAGCTCGGTGTGCGATTGGTGGTTTGGCAACCACCTTCGAGCAATGCATTGCAACCAGCATAACCAGAGCCAATACTTGACACGGCTACGGAATAGTGCCAGGGCGCGCGCGAAAAGTCATCGAAAAACTTTACCTGCAACACCAGCACGAACAGAACACGCCCGTACCCCACGGACGTAAAGTACTTTACACTTCAAACGAGAATCCTTAACGACACGGGAGAGAACGGGTGACGACAGGATTACAACAAATCCTGCTGCTGCCGCCGCTGCCGCCACCGTTGTTTCCTTCAAAGCAGCACACACCTTTTTTCGTGCCAAAATAGGTAGTAGGAAAAGACTTGTGTGTCCTGCAGTTAGGTTGCTTTCATTTTATGCACTTTCGCTCCCTCACATACCAGCGATCCCACAATCGAGTGATACACCGGGGAAAGGTGGCAAAAGGATCGGTGTGCAAAAGTGTGTCAAAAAGATTGTACCATGCGCCGGTTCTCGGTGTCCTAGTGAAGTTCGTCTTATACATTTTGTTCTACTATTTTTCATCCACTTCTCGAGCGTTTTCCTCATGCATTATTAAAGCTCCCGCGCTGCTAGGGATATCGATTCGAACGTTTTCCCCCCGTTATCGTGTTGCATACTGCTTCGCCTTCTTCCGCTTCTTCGATTCTCGGAGGCGAAAGGGTTTTTTTGCCTTTGCTGAGTGCTACGCGACGAAACCCCTGCAATTTATTCAATGGACTTTAGCGCACACTTTTGGCTAACACGCTCCTTCTTTCCTTCGCACGATGTACTTTTTTTTTTCGTCCATTCTTTTTTGTCCTTGTGCTAGTCGAATATTGTATCCGAGATCCCTCAAATCCTTTACTACACACTTATCGTCACGTTCGTACTTCACCTTACCGAAAGCAAGGTGTGTTTCTGGGGAAAAAATGGTGCGCTCGCTCGGGAAAGTCAAGGAAAAAGTGCACGTAAGCGTAATGGTGGCAGCAAGGACACAAACACACCCACTCAAACCCGAATGACCTTTACAGTGCTTCGAGAAACGGTTGAGAAGCTCTACTACACCGATCCGGAGTCGTTTAGGGTCGTGAGGGAGTAGGTCCCCCCCGAGGCAAGGTGATGATTATTTCTCAGCCCACACCGGATGCTCTCTCCGTGGAGCTGCTGCTGCTGATGATGTAGAAACTCGCCATGTCGTGATGTGGCAGCCCACATTTAAGTTTGCTTTATCTGGAACCATTCTCAAACTGGACTTTATCTCGAAACTTACCTAAAATGAGAAGAATGAGATAGAGAATCATTTAAAAAAAATGCAAACCATGTCCATAGTTGCAGCACATTAATCGCAATCGCTCAATCAGTTGATACAAGTTTAAAAGGGAGTTGGTTGGAAAAGCAGAACTGGTACAATATAAAACATTTACGATACACAATCGAAGCAAAAAGGAACGGACACTAAACCTCACAACCCACCGACACCGACCCTCGAAAGATATTTTTACAAGAAAAAAAGGGAAACGAAGCGAGAATCCTTCAACCGGCGAAAGATGATGACGACGATGATGATGATGGACGGGAATGAGAGCAGAAGACATTCCTGCCTAAATAATGAGACCACAGGAATGGTCCCCGTCCCGTGGGGGGTACCGAAAACGTTCCACCGCACAACTGTGCAGAGAGCATATGCAAATATGCAAGAGGATACGGGGCTCGATCCGTCTAGAGTTTGGTGTCCCTTTTGCTTATATATATACCCGACTCTACCCTCGGTTCGGGGGAATGATCCCACCAATCGCTCTTGGTAAAAGTCCAAACCTTGACAAGCGCATTCCACAGAAGTCTTTTGCGTGCTTTCTTTCTGAGGATCGTTTGTTTTTTATATATACATATATCCTGCACTGGAATCACCGCATACATTTGTGTCCTCTCCTAACTTTGCTTAACTTTTTGTGGCACATTCAGACGGGTACAACATTCCCTCCGCAGTTCCAATAGGTATGCGCGCCAGAATGATACCAGGTACTTCTCTCTTTCGGCAAGAAGCTCATCTCAGCCCCTATGAGCCCCTTGCCGCCTTGCACGATATTATCCCGGGAGAAATTTATCTCGTCCCATAAAGCACAAGCTGCTGCTGCTGCTGCTGCTGCTGCTGCACCGTCGGAATGCACGAGGGAGGGAGACAGCAGAGGTTTACCCTCATTACCTGGGCCCGACACACGAATGCAAATCGTAGGGAAGCCGGATTTTATCGTTCCGTTTAGCAGCAAACAGTGACAGTGAGTTTCGCCGTCGAGCGATGGGTTTGCAAAAATTGAAAACCGTTACCGAAGACGCTTCTGTGTATTCTGCTGATGTGCCCTCCTCGTCGAGGGACACATTGTTACGAAGTTTTGAGATGGCTGAAAGATTCCGGTCCGGGAATGGCTTTTTTTTCCTACAAAATTGTATCCGAATTATGCGGGTGAGAGGAAAAGGTTAGCGAAACATAGCACTTAGGGTTTTTTTGTGTGGGTTCTTGTTTTTCGTTTTGGTGCGACGTCCGACAAGCAAAATCGATTGGAATTGAGCTGGAGAAATCGTTCCAGGAGGGAGGAGTATGGTGGATATTATTACATGGTTGTTCGATTTTACGAAACGTCAAAAGCGGGACAAGCTTAGAGTGAATAGATTTGTAAGGACAAGTTCAAAGAAGTCAGGCAATCATCAAGTCTAGATTAATGAAATTTAGACATAAAGTGACGGAGGCTTACATGACCCAAAACGTTGTCTTGAGCAATTCCAGGTTAGAAGATGAAGCAGGTAGAATGAGAGCATGAAATTTCCTACAACAAAATCTATAAAAAAATGTCACACGTCAAGAGATTCTACAACGGTTCTACTCTATATTCATATTAGGCAAAATGAGTTACCATGTAACAGCCGGTCTCGTGGTACAGTTGTCAAGTCGCACGAATTAACGACACGCTTGCCATGGATTCAAGCCCCACATGGACCGTACACCCCCGTACGCGTGTAGGATTCATACTGTTATGGGGTAATCCAACCATATTTGTAATACAAGCAAAGACTTAAACTCGCTCCAAATTGTTACACCGACTCAGAAGAAGAAAAAGTTACCATCTTAAGCATCACAGGTCACACATGCCACATGAGCGGGCTTCATGAGCATTACTTTTTGCTGTCCTAGATTTAGATGAAGAAGATCTCAAATGGAATGTCTCTAAAGTTCGCTAAATGTCCTAAAATCTATTGCTCAAAGGTACGATGCCTTGAGCACAGCACAATTATTAGAATCATATAACCTGTTACATCTTTGTTTTAATATTTCTTGAATACTAAATCAGATTCAACTTCTCTGTTTCATTGATGGAACAGCGATAAAATGTACCTTTTAAAGTCTGAAACAATGCAATATGGCAAGAAAAACGTCAAAAAATCATTTGAAAAACTAAAAAGGACCTGCATTCCAACCGAGACACTACACACACACTTCACCCATTGTACACACACCTCATGGTGATGGCGATGAAATTAAGGCAAAAAAGAGAGCAATAGAGAATTCCCATCATTTGTCACGGGGAATAAATGTGGCTCGCCTGCTGGGCTATAGGTCCCAGGTTCTTCCTTTCCCCGGTCCAGGCAACGGCAAACGACAGCAGTCGACATGTCACGCGATAAAAGGTGGCGCCGGTAGAGTACGTGGGGAGAGGATGTCCCCACTCAGCATACATCCAACACGACCACTAGGCTGAACAGTATTCCAAGGATAGAGGAGCCCGGGAATGTTAACTAGCGATTTTCAAACCCCTCTTCGCCCCCAGAATTGTCACCAACCACGCAGTTGGTGGTGGATCAAAAGTGATGAATTATCTCTCCCGGCGGATGAGCCAACGAGGAGGGAGGGGAGGAGCAGTAGTGCTTGATGACAACGCTCGTGGTAGCCCATTGTTCGCGCCGGTGCTTCCGGTACAGGGGACCGGTCTGGCGCTGTGTCCCGGGCGACGGAAGTGTACCGAACAGAATAGTTCGGCTCTCAGCGGGAACTCTCTCGGTTTTCGGTCGAGCGAGCTTCAGCCGTGCTCTGTTGACATCGATGGACCTCGTCCTCTTCCACCTAACGGTCAGCCGTGATGCAAGCACTGAAAAGCCAGAAGGAAGTTGTCCTACCAGCACTCTATCGCGTTCGGTATGGAGCAACACATACGTCCATGGTCCACCCTCTTTTCACGGTCATGGCACAGAGAGGCAAAAAAGCTCTATCTCTTCCCACAATTGCACACCTCACACAATGCCTGATGTGGCTAGCATGTGTGTGACTCACTAACGAGGCACTCTGATGACCGCCCACCGTGCGACACACACCCAGGACGGACCGCAGCACAGGGTGTGTGTGTGTGCGATGACTTCTCGAGTCTCCACACTGTCGACATGTTTTTCGGGTCCGAAGCACTTCCTTCCTGTGCAGGAAAAAGAGCCTTTTTTATCATCTCATCCGCTCCTCTCGGAGCAGGAAAGCTTTTGTCTTTTCGCGCCCCTGCTCGGTCGCGGTGATGCATTCCGAAGGCTTAGGGGGGGGGTTGTCGCTCAAGAGAAATTGCAGCTGCACACACATCAACATCAACGGTCTCTCGCGGCGTAGGAAATTCCTCCCACCGGGTACAACACACAAGCGAGCACGCTAATGAACCTTCGAGCGCACACCGCCTGCCCCTGGTTGGTGACAAACACCACCAGAGCAGAGAACATCCGTCGCGCCACGGATTTGTGGGCAAACGCCACTGGCCGCATGATGACGAAGGCTTACAAAAACAAATTTGCACGTAAACGTGTCGTAAAGGAGTGCCGAGGTGTGTGCCGGGGGGAGTGGATGCAAATTTTGATCAGAACACGCGCTGATCCACGCGCCAGGGAAACCCAGAACCTGGATGGGAACAAATTTGTGCAGTTTCACACGGTGGTGTTCGTCAAAAGCACCCGGGTTCGTCCACACGGGAAGGCACAAAATACTTCGATACAAAAACGGGCCAAAGAGAGCTCTTGTGCTGTTGTGTGACCTTTCACTCCTTGTGTGTACTTATCAGTGTAGTGTTAAATTTTAAGACTACACAAGATCATCACCTCCGAACCTCATACTAAAGTGGGTGCGCCTTGTAGCGCGCGATGACACCTGCGAAGATCCGGGCACTAGTAGTCGGAAGTTGCGCTGGGAAAAAACATGGAGCTTTGCCGAGTGCCCCGAGCAGTGCGAGCGTTTGCTAAGCCCATTTGTCGTGGTGCATGTAGAAAATGGCAGAACCGTTTTGCACGGTACAGGCGCAAAACATGCTCACTTCAACCGCACATCCCATTCGTATTCCACATCCTCAAGGGCACACCCACACACACACTCAGGGTTGAGCTGCGCGCTTAGGACTTTGCGGGGAACTACGGTATGTAAGGAACGAACCGGCCAGGAGCTTTTTAGCAACACAGAGCGATAAAAAAGAAGTAGACAAAACTATACAAATGCAAACCGAGCCTCTTCAAGGCCACTATTTGCTTTCAGTAGCAGAAGGCAGCGGGCCATCATCTCAGCAAAATCTATCCCGCATTGTACGTACGGAAAAGCTCTGCCACCAGAAAAAAGCGGCTCACATGGTCCACACCTCGCTTTCGGGAAGGCAGCGGCAGCTTTCGCGACACCGATTATGGTTGTCTCACATAATTATGGTGATTGCAAGCCTCCCAAATCCAATGCAAACACAACACACTGTGTTCTGTGCCATTTCCTATGCAGAGTATCGCAGAATTTCCAACGACTAACGAAAGCACGTGTATGCGGGCATTTCGTCTAGTGCTGGATGGGATTGCAAATTATAACACGATGCGGCTCTCTTCGCAGTGTTCTAACAGCTGTCACACGCTGCCAAATGAAGTGCTGCGCTAGGAGAGAGAGAGAGAGAGAGAGTGTGTACCGGGAGTTTTGTGTGTGTTTTACATGGCCAATTTTATGAGGAACAATTCTACATGATGGGGAACAATTCAACAAGCAAGGGAGAACATACATTTTTGAAACACTCCAATATCTCGGAAATCACATGGGCTCACTAGAATACTAATTCAATTACATCTACACCAGCTAGGACAACAGTTTTAATTGTTCTGAAATGTTTCCCCAATGCATCATCTCCTCATCGCACCGTTACCTCATATTTCGTGCCAATAAGCAATTTTGCAAAAAACAGTATCTTCCATTAGCCCAAGAATCAGCCAAGACACATTCCACCCACCAGCATCCGACCATTGTACCTTCGTACTCCTGTGTGCTGTACTTATTTTCTCTTTTTAAACAGCCACTACCGATTGATGCCACATGGACGCTTGTGTTCGAGGGGATCTGCATGCATGCGCATGCAGTGGCACCCAAAAATAGGTACACCACACTGAAACACACCACCAGCAATAGCAGCAGGCAAAAGCAGCGACTTCAGCGCTCATCGACAGTACAATCCAAACAACAACGAAAACAAGTGCACACCCATTTCTCTGCCCACAATCCTTCGCGTGAACGTGAAATTGGTGAAAAAGTTTAACCACACACATGTGGCACACATCATCATCGTCATCATCATCAGCGGTGCCGTTGTCGTGCATGTCGCGTGGAGCTCGTATCATCATTTGCGGCGGCAAGGCCAACGTTCGCAAACGACGATGAAGCCGTCCAGCGGTTTTTTGGGTGCTGTGTGTTGTGTGCCTCATCACTTCAAAGTTCGCCTGCCACCGGCACTGCTCTAGCGGTACAGTTGTGGCAGGAAAGCTGAGCATACACATGCAAAGGAACCGGACCGACGCGGACAGACGGAGTGACACTTGATTAACCAAAAGGCAAAAAATTGATGTGTTAATCAATGTCGTTCGGTAGCGAATTGATGTGAAAAGAAAAGGTTGGCCTCAGAAGAAAATTGTACATGTAAAAATAAACACACTTTGAATAAATTGCACGAAAAAGCATCCAAATAGAATTAAACCCTCGAAAAGCGTCATATTAGTGTGAAGGTTATCATTCATTGAGGAACCTGTACAACGTTTAACATTTGCTTCGCGAGACGCTCTAATAGAGCAGTTGGTAAGCGATCTGTTTCACACCCAACAAGCATCGGATCAAGTCTCGAAAAAAACCGAGAACAATGTATCAAGGAAAATGATTAAAATCTTATAAATTCAATATTGCCAGAACGTGTAATGTCATTCAATCAAAATTAAATTTCCTGGACTTTTGCAATACCATTGAATTTTTTTCAATTATCCCTTTAACACATCCTTCACCTACACACACACTGTTAAAGACACATACTGCCGCCTTCTGTGTGTGTGTGTGGTGTACGATCCTGTCGCGACTGCAACGAGATTGCCTTCTCCCGTTTTTAAATTGCACCAGTTTCATGAACGTCCACCGACCCGTAGTAGTGTTGTACCATGCCAGAGAAATTCGATTTGTGGCAAAACGCAACCTTTTTGCTCTTCCCCATACTCCCCACACCCGTGACACACAAAAAAGAAAGCACCGGTTCGTCGGTTACGTATTTACTACGTAGTTTACTTCAAAAAGCCAAACTGCACCAACCAAACATTCGCGGACCAAACCAACCAACCGAACGACACACAAAAAAAGAACAGGAGAAAAAATCGAAATAGAACACGACGGGATGCATGCACACAGCAATGCTTTGGGTGTAATGGATGGCAAATAGGCAACGAGCCGAGGAACGCTCGCTTATGCAATTTTCTGCCAGCGCCATCCTCATCATGTTGCATTCGTCGTGCCGTGCCACTACACTACACGATTACCGAAAGAGAGCAACGACATGGTAACAACAGTTCAGCAGAAGAGCATAAACTATTGATCAACGAAATTCAGTTACCCACCCAACACGCCAGCCCCGGAATTCGCCCAACATCTGACCCCCCATCATATCGTTACTGTGTAATGGAGCATTTTGTGTGTGTGCGCGCTTCCACCAACCATTCAACCAACTTCTTAACCTTGGACTTCATATTAGAGCGGCGGCAAACGCGATGAAGCCAATCCGAACCGTACAGAACACCGGGAGAGATCATTGCATCGTTTCTCCGGGACTTTGCCCCTTCCGTCCTCTCACTTTCATATGGGAAGAGACCGGGTGGTGGGTGAATTGAAGCGGTACACCCCGGGGGCGGATTGTGTAATATGGCGTACAGCAGCAGCAGCACCACCACCACCACGACGACAACAACCGCGGTTCAATTTAATCGTGCGAAGAAAACGAAAAATAAAAAATAAAGCGGATCCAACAGAAGTTTGACAGCGCCACACCAACACTGCCGGGCGGGACACGATGGACGGCAAAACGATGCACGTGAGTGGCATCTGTTAACCCCGACACCAATCTGAGCAGCAACAACAACAAAAAATGGCTACTTTATGGAGGCGAATTGGGCGACAAGATTTGCTGAAAAATGTTCAACTTTTGTGGTTCCATTTCCATTTCCAATAACTTTCTCCACTGCCGCTGTATCGCTCCTTCTTCCGCTCTACCTCATGAATAAGGCAAGCGTACATCAAACTTCCGAGGGGCATAGAAATTGGAGCATTGGGCAGGCTAGGAAGTACACCGAGCGGTGGCCCCCAGTGGCACAAAACACGGCCAGTTCAGGCTGTCCAATTTCATACTGTTGATACATACTTTTCATCCACTCTCCTCCTCTTCTCTATACTCGGCTCCAATGAAAAGCCCCAAAAAGACCGAAACCCCGCCAAAAAGGCCGCCCGTGTCTTTTGGCGTCGTCGTGCGTCGTATTACTCATGGGAAGATGAGCTCGCGTCACCTTGACGCCACACTCAGCGAGACTCGGCGGTAGTGATGGTATGCCGCGGTCCCCATGTGGCCCCCGAAGCCAATGTACGGAAGTCACAAACGCCGCTCGATGACGAGCAGCTGGCGGCTCAGGTCGAACAGTTGACGGGTGTATGATGGGTTTTTTTTTGTGTATGATGGGGATATTATGAGGGGCATGAGGGACAAAGTCAAAACCGCCTGTACGGCCGGCATTGACGCAATTTCACCACACACACACACACACACACACACAAAATCCACCAAAGTTTGAAGGAACACTCGCCGCTTGTTGGCCACACCACACGCGTGATGATGTTCATGTTCACTTTTTTATTCCCCAGTGTGTGTGTATTCATGTGTTAGGGGGGAGGAGTGCGTACTGCCAACGTGTTGGCCAATGGAGAATTCAACCATTTCTGGCGCTGTTTTGCGGAAGATGACAAGATTTGTACATTCTTTCTTGGGAGGGCAGAGCAGAGCTGAGAGCAAAGCGTTCCCCAAAGAATACAAAAGAAGCGCAACGACGCGTTGGGAGGTTTTCCAATATTTTCGTTTATAAAGCCACTAAAACCGCATCACTATGTCAACAAAGATAATCAAAAACAGCACTCAATTAAATGAAATTTCCCATGCACCACGTGTTTCCCCAGACACTTAAAAGAACAATTAAAATATATGTTACACACCTCATAAAACGTTCACATCTCATGTTGGTTGGTGTCTACTACCTTTAATCCATATAAAATAAAATAAAATTCCAATCGATTGGCAATGGGGGAGGAGGAGAAAGAGATATAAAAAACCCCCGAAACAACAAGCATCATCCAATTGGCATTTTTGCATCACACACTTGACACTACAGTGGCATGGTCGATAATGCAAACAATAAATATCGCTTAATGCACTTACCACCCATCATTCAGCGGCAGCAGCACGATCGTGTCTCTGTTCTGGAGGGACCACGTGGGGAAGTTCCCGCAAGGGAAAAGCACGGACACTTTAATACCATATCACAACTCATTAATCCGATATACGTAAACACACACGCACACCGCGGGGCTACTGCTGGCCACAAACACAGTGGGCGATATTATACATTTAATTAACCATGTTTAGTGGCGCTGTATCATTAACTGCAGTTCATATATTACGTATATAAAATTCAAGTAAATTCCCAGTTTCAATCAACCAAGGGCGGTTTGTCGGTCGAAGGGAGGACGGGATTTAATAATTGTTTTACAACAATACACGAAACTGTGGTGTGGATTTAATTGTACGGCAGCAGACAGCGAGCATAATTGAGGGGTGTAAAAATTGGGAATGAACCCTTTCATTTTGAGGCACCATATACTCGACACCTGCAATAACTCTTTCACTTCATAAAACATAACTTAACACCGCAGGAAAAAGTAATAGGACACCTAGAAAAAAGCATACAATCAATCTAGCATCGAACGCATCTAAACCATCACGCGTGAATGAAATTACTCATCCCCGCCATCGGCTGCGGCACTGTTGGTGGACTTTTGTGTTCGAAGATAACCTCTCGGAGCGGCGAGGTACAAGCAGCAGCAGCCACCAGCGCCAATAGCCTCGGCAAGTGATTAGAACAGTGTTGTCTGTGCACTGTGTGCCCTTTTAGCGTACGATTCTCGTCTACCTTTTGGAATCTTCATCCTCCCCCCCCCCCCCCCCCCCCCCAAAAAGGGGTCTCTTCCGTGAAGCTTTCACCTGTCCCCACACTTTACTGATCGAGAGACCGAGTAGGGAGAGTGTGTGTCACTACTTTGCTCTTCAAAAAGCAATTATTTGTGCCCTCGCCGGTTTATCTCCAAAATTCGCTTGCCACGCCACCTTGTCTGGGTGTATCGGTGGCCACAAAACAGGACCAACACCCTACACATCATCATCCACAGGCGAAGAAAGAGCGGCGCCAATGCTTGGAGGGGTCGTCATCGTCAGTCGTTCGAGCGCGTACGATTGAATGTCCCCCGGTGAGGGATGAACAAGAACAAACGCTCTCGCCACCGACAATAATGCAATCAGGGCAGACGGTGGAGAGCTTCCAGCTTCAAGCGAACCAAGAGGAGCCACATTAGACTACTTATGTGTCAACATGTGTCTAACATGTGACTGTAGATGTATGTGTATGTGTGTGTGCGTTTAATTTCGAGCAATCATTTTCTCATCCTCGCAAAACATCCCAGCATCAAACATCATTCACTTGCACCTTTGCAGCATATTTGCCCCCCCCCATTCGGTGTTGATTTAATGCGCTTCTCCGTTAAAAGGACTTGGGCGCCAGACCTTTCACGCACTGGCAAGCGCACATCTTCTTGGTGTACCGCAGAGAGAGAGAGAGAGGGAGAGGGAGAGCTTGGTGCAAGGTTCAAAAAGTGAACATTCAATTTACTCCGAATTTACACCGGCGAAAAGGCACCGAAGTAATTAATGCACACTCGTTGACTTTTAACGATGGTGGTGATGGTGGTGGCGGTGGTTCGTACACACTCCTTTTCGTCCGGACGGATTGCACGTTGAAGCCGTCGTTGTCCTCGTCCTTTGAGAAGGTGAGGCCACCGGTTGAAGCACCTGATGTGTTGGCTGTATACCCCCATCGCACTTCGAATTAATAACTCACTCTAGAGGAGGATGAGGATTTGAAGAGTTCAGCAACGGTTGAGCTCCTCTCTGGCCCCGCCAGGAGTAGTGTCAGATACCTTAGACACTTCAATAGAACTTAGACACAGCCAGCGCGCGCAACAGCACAGGTTTGAGGCAGATGTGCTATTCTTTATTTTAGCTTCATGCTGTACGCCGAAACACCATCATCATATACACCACTGCACTGCTCATTGGAGTTAGCCACAAGTCCAACATGATGCGTGTTTCTCTCTCTCTGTGTGTGTCTGTGCACAGCCAAGCATACGTAAATCAAACCCGGAAGATAGCCGACCCATCATTCACCCTACACAGAGCAGCAGCAGCAGTCAAGGCTGGCGCAGCGGTGTGAAAAGCGAGTGGAAGCATCAACAGTAACAACAAGAACAAAAAAGACTCTAAATCTTCACTCCCAATATAGACCACTCATCATCATCATCATCATCACCCATCGGGGTTGGCTGCGACGGCACATACTTCCACCACTTGCTAACGTTTTTGTGCAAACGGTGCGGGGTTCTGTATCGACTCGGTGCTGTGTTCTTGGCTAATGGTTGTCTTTCAAGCCGGCGGGGTCGACAGAACGGTTACGAACGACTTTCGCACACTGATCAAACGGAACCGGCATCATCATGCATTGCAGCAATATGCATCCGCCGACAGGAGTGCATCGGAAAGTATGTGTTACCCACTGCTTTTTTGTTGTTTCTGGTTATTAATACCACACCCACAGGCAAACACACACACACACACACACACACACACACACACACACACACACACACACACACACACACACACACACACACACACACACACACACACACACAAATGGTCATAACGAGCAGTAAGTTCATAAAGCATTCGTTGTAGACATCGTTGTATCATCGTGCCGAAAGGTTCGTTGGTTGTTGGAAGGTGTAAAGAGAGGAAAGACCGCACAGCAGCACAACGCAATTTCGCCACAACTCACCGTTTGCTAACTCAGTTGGAAGTTAGTGGCATTAAGAAGTTCCATGGCCCAGCAGCTTGCACCATAAACCACCGTCATGAAGCCGCCGGACGGTAAATGATTGGCGTGTACTCTCGCCATCATCATGCTGTGTGTGTCTGTTGTTTTCATTGGGCTCGACGCTGTTGTGCGAGAGTTGGACAAGCTTCGTCCAGTTTAGTTACTTCTTTGACTAGCCGTGAAGCTGTAGATAACTTTTGTGGTAATATGGCTCAGTGCATTCAGCGAAGCGGAGGATTAAACTTCTCTGATAGTTAGATCTATCGGGGTGATGTGATAAAGTTTAAGCTCAGAATTACCATTTAAAGTAATTCCAATAAAATTTAAGCCATTTTTGGGACTAAATATGCACATTGGTGTCTGTGGAGCATCTAACCACCGGTACACCTTGGGGAACTAACTCCATGATATTATCAAAAAAACGAAAATAATGAATGAGTAGCCACAAGAAAATAATTAGTATACTTGTTAACAAAGCATCGCTAGTACTCCTTCTGCGTTCAATAGAGCACTCCCGCAATAATCATATATTTCTTGCTCTCCGATACCAGTCAATAGAAATGTTGGGTAGAACAAAGGGAAAGAAAAACTATTTTTTTTTTTTGGGTTAAAATGCATGATTAATGGCTATCCGGGGGATTATATATCCTCATAACTGCTTCTCATGCTTCGGTTGGTACTAAAGTGTTGTGGCGTTACACCTCATGCCTCAACATAAGACTCAATACCTGCAGTAGTAAGAGTGCCATCGTATGTCCTACATGTTTTTTGCAGTTATCACAAAAGGACAACTGGCGGCAAGAAGTCTTTTTGTTAAGCCCACGATAGGGTTTAAAAGTAAAAGTGAAAAACAATTGATTGTTATTTGAAAACGGGGTTAGAAAACAAACCACAGCACAAAAAATAAATGAGGACACAAAACCTCATCGAACAGAAAAGTGGTGTATCCTATCCCTTTATATCTAGCGCCCTCCCCCCAAAACAGTATCGAACAAAAGGGGAGCATCCCATTTGTGCATAGAAGCTAACAGCACGTGCCTATGGAGAACGGATAAGCCAAACTAGGAACAAAGGCGGTGCCACAAAAAAATAAAGTTTAAGTTAAAGTAGGCGCTGCTATGGTAAAATGCACCATGGAGTCTGCCATCTGTCTATTGCCTATGCCTATGCTGTGTGTTTCGTGTACTACAGGAAGAGTTACAGGAATTTTTATTAACAAAGTTCGTCCATTCCGATCGTTCCTCGCATGACTAGTACCGACGAGAGAGAGAGTAGTGATTTTTTTCTAGTATTAGTTCATAAATACCATGTTTACCACCGACCGAATTACCCGAACGCGGGTGGAGTTACTTTAGCAGCTATACACTATTGCCCCGGGCATTATTAAGCATCAAAACGGTTTAGTAGGGATATTATATACAACAAAACAAACATAATTAAGCCTTAAAGTAGCTTATCAAATTTCAGTGAGGCTTTACAACTGGGAGGATTAAAGTGGCGAGAAAAAATTTCGACAAATTCTCCAGAGAAATTGAAAAACGCAATAATTCACAATGCAACAAAAGCTCAACACAAGTAATCCTACATGGTTGATGAGTAGTAGGTATTTTAAAATTGTTCTTTAAAAAAAAATTCAAAATTAAAAAAAAATCTTCCTCTTTGCCTAACAAGTGCTCTCTCTATCTCTCTCTCCCTTTTTCTGTGGTATATTGTTATTGTGGTTACCTTACCTTTAGCCGGTCTCATGGTACAGTCGTCAACTCGTACGACTTAACAACATGCCCGTCATGGGTTCAAGCCCCGAATAGACCGTGCCGCCATACGTAGGACTGACTATCCTGCTATGGGGGGAAATCAATAAGTCACTGAAAGCCAACCCCACAAGTGGGTTGGCAGGCCTTGACCGTCATCGGTTGTTGAGCCAAAGAAGAAGAAGAAGAAGGTTACCTTACAACCCTAGCTACATTACCCTTTCTTGTGATTGCACAAAAAACCTTAAAAAAGGATTGAAATTTAAATTACAACGAATTTAATCGATTTCCCACAACTTTACCACACAATGTTGCATATACTGTGGAAACCTTTAACTACGCACGCCCACCTCGGAGGATTAATTCGTTAATGCTGAAACCTTCGATATTCGATACCACAGTTGCAATGCCATGCATTTTGCACTTGACAGCCTGGTTAAGGTAGGGCTGGAAACTGTAGTGTTTCGTTACTAGATACCGAAAACCAACGTCAGTGGTAGTCAGATGCCTTTATGTTACAAATCTTGAACATCTTGTGAGACAAAATAAAATGAGAAAAACGTTATTATGTCAAACATTTGCAGATGTACCACTTTATTCTTCTTAACAGCTACGGGAGTCCTTTCGTTCTTCGATTTCCAATTTCCATGTGAAAGGTATAAATTTCACCTGAACTGACATTGTCACAAGATCTAGTCGCGTATCACTTCAAAATCAATTCTGCAATAATACAAGCTGCTTCATGCTTAGCACATTACTAAGTTTGAACAAGTTTTGATAGATGAAAAACAAGAGGAACTTATTCTCGACAACCTAATCTAGGCTCTAATGGACAAACTTAAGTCCTACCATGCCATTGCCCAAAAATATTCATACAATCTTCCTTTTAGAACCACACCAAGAAGCATGGCGACCACTGGGGCTAGCGAATGAGTGCAAACTGGCCAACAATCGATGTAACCAAATCCAGCGCCCAAGCCTGCAATCAAAAAAAAGAGCGTGAGGCAGACATAATTTCCAGGCGCGTTATCCGGAAACAGGAAGCAGCACAACGGACGGCCTCTGCCCGACCGCCGAGGGGAGAATAATGTCGAGCCCGCACACTCTGCGTTCGAAGGAGCAAAAAAATAGACACCCAGAGTAACGGGCGATGGTTTCAGTTTGCCACCGTTTGGCCACCAACCAGCAGCCCACGCGCTTAACGCAACGTTGGGTTTTTTTTAAATCTGGGACAATCAAACGATGCACAACCCTTGGATGGAGACAGTAGAACAAAAAAAGAAAAAAAAATGCACTCCCGCATTCACAGGACATGGATAACACTTTTCACGTCAGTTGCAGTACCCCACAACTCGCGGGGGCCTCATAGCATAGCAAGCTCTCAAAAAACCACCAACTCCACCAAGCGCGCGACGGTAATTGGAGAGGAGCAACTACTACTAACGGCACCAAACTCCGGAAGTGCCACCGTTGAACGGAAGTAGCACACAGACTCTTTCAGCTTTGCTTCCCTCCCCACCTTCCTGAAAGCTCTAATTCTCGCACCCACGCGCGTCCCGCTTCACTTCTCTCTCTCTCTCTCTTTCACTTTTTCCACCTATTGTTTGTTTCGTGAAGGCGAACACAGTGCGCCGTCCGCTTTTCTATGGTTTTTGCTCCACCTCAGCTGAAAGTTGGCCAATTTTCAGCAAATCCCAGCTGGGGATTTAAAATAGTTAGTCAACTGTAATGGGTCCACCGAGGCACCGATTGCAACATGTACCGCACAAACACAACGAACACACACACACACACACACACACACACACACACACACACACACACACACACACACAAAAGGCCTAACTCGGGAGAAGAGTGAAAATACAGTTGTGTCGCATAACGCACTGGGAAACACACGCACAGCCGCTGCACAGAAAGCCAATCGTCCGTGTTGGGCACTGTCGGCGCCGTGATCGGTTCCAAATGCACTCTGTTGTCCTCCACCAAACAACCAACCGACGCGGCGGGGGGATTTGCATTTCCAGTTGAATTCAATGATCCATACACCGCAGAGACAACCGGGGCCCCTGAAGGTACACACCGTAGTGCACAGGACACACACAGGATGTGGACCAGATTTTGGAACGTCACTTGCACACCACGGTGGAGGGTGATGGTGGTCTCGAACGCATCGAGACAACATTTAGACCGTGCTCGTGTAACCAAATGGGTTCCTCTCTTCCACTCTTCTTCGCGGAGAGTGTAAATTGTACACCAGATAAGTGATGTACCTTTTTGTTCCAGCGAGCTACAAACTCACACAAACACTATTGTGGTTCACCGCAACTGTCAGTTTATGTTGGGGAAGATTTACACCGGGCAATGGTTGTTGGTTGTTGGTTGCACATAGTGCGTTCATTAATTATGTTCATTAACAGTGCAACTTCATTTTCTAGCCCGTAACTCCTCAACAGGAAGATGAAAATACTGACTCTTTTCTGTGAGTTGAAACAGAGAGAAAGAGTGGATATAGAGATATGAAAAATTGCTATGCGAATAAAGTCCATCATGCACAATTGACGCTGACAGCTGAACAACTCTTTTCGGATTCAACTCAACCACTCTTTGTGCTGAGTAGAGATTCACTCTTTTTTGGATTTTAATTTACTTTTTGTGATCACCAGCACTCTTTTTAGATCTCACAGATCTCACAAATCTCTCTTTTGGGACTCAAATCAGTCCCTCTTTGAACTGACACTCACTCTCTAGGGATCGAACTAATTAACTCTTTGTGCCCCTCAGCGAAACACTCTTTTGCCCTATTCACTACTACTATTCTACTCACTAACTCAGTGTGAATCGAAAACTCCAAAGAATGAATCGAACTGTACAATGCTTAGTGAAAAGATTTATATGAACTCTACACTCGAGCTGAGTTGAATCCATTGATTTATTGGCACGATTAAACTCACTAACTCATCGATGGCCATAGTCAGCTCATTTCGGCACTATTCCATGAAATTGGGAGTGCTGATACCACGATGATTCTAGGGGTTTCTGTCCTAAAAGTACTAATGCAGTTGACACTCTTCCTTGCTGGGGTTGACACTTATTAGCACAAGAAAGCATCATACTACGGAGAATCTTATAAGTATATCAAAAGATTCAGTGAAGAGCCGAAAAACGAATTCTGTAAATGAAGTTATGCCTTAAACTGTTATGTCAAAAATAGTCCTATCAACATGGTTTTGCAACAAGCTCATGATTTCTTTACAAAATATTGTAGTTTTTTGTGATTACATCGACTTTCAGTGTTTTTAACATTAATTTACAGCTTATAATAGAGAAACATTGATTGCTCCATATAGAGCTATCATGCCAATACTTTAAAATAATTAAACAGCTTAACGGGCAAGCAACACGAAATATTAGCTTCTCACCATTCCCACATTCTGGACGTCATCGAAAGAATTCCATCGCATCCAAGAAGATTTTCACAAACAAATTCGAACGCAAAATACCTCCCACAGAGAGCCGCCTCCTACCACAGTGGAGAGGAAGGAAGTTGAAGGTTAGGCAAGCTTATTCAACAAGTTCCGTAATAAACTTTTATTATTCCACCAAACATCTATCGAATAAACAAGGAGAGCTGATGCTAGTACAGCTGCGGCGGCTTCATCGATCCCATTTCTACGTGTGTAGGGAGTGTTTTTATTCAACCGCCTCAATCATCTCCAGGCAGGGCCGGCCTCTGGCCCAACATCAAATAAATCCTCCCCTCGTGCCAGAGGCCATCCAGCCGTCTAGTATCGTCATCATCATCAGCACCATCACTCGGAGCACAATACGCTTCTCCTCCAAAGGGGGTACTGGCTGGTACTGTACCGATGTACTACATACACACACGCCACCCAATATTTGCTATCACCACTGAAAAAACACCCTCTCGCCGTCTCTACAAGTGACCGATAAAATTAAAGTAGCCCTCCTCTGTCCCTCCGGGTGGTCTTATTTTACTATCAAATTACTTCAAAATCCAAAACGATGGCATTGGGTCCGCTGACACACACACATTGGAAATGATATCGGTTTGCTCGTTTCGCCACCGACCGTATGGAGGCCCCTAAATGCCTTTCGGAAGTATCCGACGCCGGAAACCAATTGGTAGGGATTTTAGCCGCACAGGAAGAGGAGATATCCCGCCGGCCATATCGCCGGCCACGTGAAGAACAGCTTCCGCGAATCTCCTACCAAAACTGATGGCGAAAGGACGCACATGACGGGGAAAGTGGGTACCGTTGTTGTGGCCGGCACCGTCATCAACGAAAGGGTAGTAGACGGAAGCAGCTTATTCGAATTTCTATTTGTTCCTCTAAAATCCCTCCTGACAGTACGGTCCATCCCTTTCCCTCTGCTGTCTCCCTGTATGCCATATGCCAAGCCAATTCGATTCGATGTGCTGTTTGTGTTTGGCTATAAAAATCAAAACAATCTCGACGGGTTTGCCTGCCTGGTGCCGACGACTCTGCTGACCCCACAACTACAAGTGGCGGTAAAACTACGACCATTTACCTCCTCTTCCCCCTGCCGACTGGTTCCTATTCCGATAGCTCTGTGCGTAGTTTATAGTCTAGCGAAGATGCGGGAGAGGGAGTATTCTTTGGTTTACCGCAAAATTGTACATGCTCAAAATAGTGGATCGGAGGGAAAAAGGAAAAGGATTAGTCCGCCCTGCCCCAGTGTCCGACCGGGACCGGGACAGAGTTTTCAGCTTAAAGCCCCCACACACACACACCCATAGAAACCACACGACCCCGCGCGCACTAGGGCTTTGCCGGGAGTGATGGTGTATGTGGGGCTAATTCTCGGCCTACGAACAACAGGCTCCGCGCGCGCCGATGCCGCCCGCTAGAGAAATTGGTTCCGATAAATAGTTATGCTGTTGTGCCTCTGTTTTTGCGCACACCAACTCTCTCTCTCTCTCTCTCTCTCTTTCTCTCTGCCCAGTCAAAACAGTTTGCAAGGATAGGGATTTTGCAATGGGCTTGTTCGGGCCCAGTGGGCGTGAGTGTGCAAAAAGGGAAGCCAGTACGTGGGTTACAAACCAACGGCCCAACGGCGACTGGAGAGGAGATAAACCCCTCCTCCTCCCTGTGTGCGTGAGGGGTTGGAACGAGCTTTAAGCGCCGCGTTTTACAGACGAACATGGAGCAAACTTTAATGTTGGTGGGTGCTTTGGCTTTAAAAATCGATCGAAAAGAAGGGTTGTACTTTGGGTTTAAAAAGATATTCCGTTGACTTTTGAACAAAGACGAAGTTACGGGCACAGTTTCTATTGAATTTAGAACAAAAGTAATAAATGTAAGACGATATTTAGCAAATGACCGATTCAATGCACTTAAATACGGTTCATTGCTGTAGCATTTAGTTGGAAATATGATAAGATCTTTCTGTATTTGTAGTATTTATCACCAGCGCCAAACAACCATTTCTCACAACTGGTTTACAAATATTCATCAGTGCGTACAATCGATAAAGAAATTCTGAGAAATTCAATATTAACTAAAAACGGCATTAAACGACTCTAAAAATGCACGATTTAGCAAAGTTTGTCATATGACTTCACGAGCACGCAAATACACAAATCGTAGGTCCACAATGTACAACAAAGTTGACTTCAAACAACAGAAATTTGTTCAATTTGAATCCCAATATCACAAGAAGTCACTATCATGGCAAGCGTAACATCGCTGACTCGTCTAACTGTGTACCAAAAACGTTGACATAATATTAACATAACAGAACATGAAGAATACGCTACTGCGTGTGGATCACATCGTATCGTATTCTGAGAATTACCTACGGTCGGTTATGATGCTACTGCTTCCCCAGAATGTATGCAAGCAACCTTAAAAAAGCCCTTACAGAATGTATTCTGTAGATACATTTCGTAGATAGAATTTCCGAATGATTGCCTTTTAATGCTAGAGGACCTGTTTTCACCAATCAACCGATTCTAATAATTGGAATTTTGGACTCTGTGGAAGCCTGTCAAAACATCCCAACCATAAAGAAACGTTGACGGTACCCAACAAATCGCTAGGTAACTTAGATATGTTACAAACGAACCAGCTGTTTTGTAGTCGAAATTGAACAAACCATGAAACTCCAGGTATTGTGAAACGATTGGTTGTCTCTCTAGGAGAAGAAGTAGCCTTTCCCGAATCTCACAGCAAACCATACTTGGAAAAAAGACGAATACTTCAAAAATTCAGACTTAATACGAAACCGAAACTCCTTTTAGTCAGAAAAAACAAGGAGATGCGAGAAATTTCCTCTATTCAGATAATATTCTTAGAACTTGCAGATAGACAATAGTCTAGATAGACTACCACTTGCTGATGCACCTCAATCAATTAACTGCTGCCCGGCAGCAAATCGAAGCATAATTTAACACACGCATGTGTTTCCCTTTATGTCATCATCTCGTCGCACCGGAACATTCGCAATGACGAGCAATTTATAACAGCATTATCCGAAGCATTGTTGCCCCTTTCATTTAACCCAGTCGATATGGGAAACGGTTTGTCCCATCGTACTCGCTGCTGCTGCTCTCCCTCCTCGCTACTGCGGCTTAATGTCACATCATCCCGGAAGGTTCGAAAGACCATCGGAAATGCAGTGTAAACTGTAGTAGCGCAGAGTTTTCGGCACACCATGTGTGGCTTTGCTAACTTTCGGGCGATAACTAGCGGCAAGTTTGGCTACGCTTACGCCTAAACCACCGGGCCCCCGGCCTGGCGCAACTCAGCAACACACGCTCTTGCGGCCGAATGGTGAGCCTGTTGGGTGCCGAACCGTTCGCGAAATTTGCGAAACTGCAACTGCAATGTTTACCCAAACGCCGCCTGGCCCAAGCAGGACACATCCTCATCCCTCTCTCGGAGGCGCTTTGTAACGACGATAAAAGCCATCGTCGCCCTTGGCCGTCTTCCGCTAATGACAACGTAACAAGGGGCATCACCCTTTCGAACGCTTTTGTGTGCTGATGACCACAGCCACCACACCGAGAGACACATTGTTGAAGGGAGCAGCGCACGGCTTTGGTATAATATGACAACGGTCCGAAAAAGGACAACAGAGAAGCCACGCACCGCTCGTTCTCTCTATGTTTGCGTGTTTACACAATAGGCTAAAGGTCCGCTATATTCAGACATAGAGAGAGAGAGAGAGTACGACCCCAAACTTGCATCCAAACGGTGGTGATGGGGCTAAATGTCCCCACGAGTTCCCACGAGGGAGGAGGCGAGTTCGTGTCTCGCGGACCGGATGTTTTGTGTTACCGGAGGCTGTGGGCGACTTTCAGGGGTTTTACACAACGGGACCTCCGAAAGTTAGTCCAACACACTCTCCTCTTCCCCTTGCAATGCATGTCTGGCTGCCCTTTGCGGGGCGGGAGGGGTGCATCGTTGACAGTTCGACCTTCGGTTGAACCGAAACCGGTAGGAAATAATGCAGCCTATGCCATCGTGGCTACCGAGAAAATGTCATCCAGTGGGGCCACAGAAAACGGCAAAGTTTTGTATACAATTTAAACACTTCACCCCACAACAACATTCATGCTGCTGCTGCTGCTACTGGTCCCGGATACTAGAGCTGGTTGCGGTGCAGGGGTCACAGGACGTTAAACGGTACACTTCACTACCATCCTCCCAAAGCTTCTAGTTTCAGCCGCACTAGAAGTTTGGAGTTAGAGAGAGAGAGAGAGAGGGAGTGAGCTGTAATCGGAAAGGCTCTCTTATGTGTTGTCCAGAGGGCGCTATTCCTGTGGGAGTCGATGTGTGTGTGTATGTGCCCCATTCGTTCAAGTGAATGGAGCAAACTTTTGCCACAACCACGAGACCGCTCTCCTTCTCTTTCCTAGGTAACCCCATCCCAGTTAAATCCTTTCGGACGCGCAACTTCCGATCGATTCCCCCCCCCCCCGCCCCCTAGAAAGTCGATCTCTAGCAACAACAACAAAATCTCGTCGGAAAAGTTGCATTATGAAATATAAATATTGCACCCCGAAACTATCAACCAAACAACTATCATCTGCCCTGTCATTGTGCGGGTTGTTTGCCAGTTGGGCAATAGAAATCTTTTGTGGGACAATTCCATTGAGATTGTGTGTGTGTGTGTATGTGAGTTACATACATTTAACAGTCCTTTGGTAGTGGCATTAAATCGAATCATATGAAGTGGTTACTGGTTGTATTTACTTTACTGTGTTTTACTTTATTCTTTACCATTTTTGATTTATTATCTTTTTGTTTGTATGCATTTTCTATTTAGTTTTTTTTTTTGTATTTTATTTCATTATTTTACCTCTTCTTTATTTATTATCGTTTTTCTTACTTTGCATTTCTTTCTAAGTTTTCTTGTATTTTGTTTCTCTGTTTTACGTTTTCTTTATCTTTTATCGTTTTTCGTACGATGCATTTTTTTTCTTATATTTTGTTGCTCTCTTTGACTTGTTTCATTTTCATTTTCATTTATTTTCTTTGATTCTCTCGTTTACTTCTTTCGTTTTCTTTTTCGTTTACTTACTTCGAAGTTGCTTTTCGTGTATATTTACACATTTTGAAACTTATGCTCACTTTAAAGCCAGTTTTACTTACTATAAGCTTTGTTAAATAGCTTAACTTATAATCACGACGACGACTTCATGGAACTAAGACGAAACGCTAAGGTAAAACTGAAGTTAAAATTACGACAAACAAGTAAACTGATGCCTTTTCTTTTCCCCAGCCACCCAGATTACTTAGTGTTGCCTTTTCTTTTCCCCAGCCACCCAAATTACTTGGTGTTGGTGCCATTTTTTCGTAAAGCAAAACATCACCGACCTCAACGGTAAGCCAACAATTAGCACCTTTCTACAAAGATGCTGGCCCGGTACGCCGCAAGCACGCAAAAGAGCAACATAAACATAAAGGCCCGCGACCCACGCCTTGAAAGGAGTAGAACACGGCACAGCCAGCATGGCCGGAGATGAGACCGGAGATGATGGCCCTGTCGTCGCTCGGGTGGATGGGTGGATGTGAGCAACCAAAGTTGACGAAAGAAGGTGCCAAAACAAGCAGCCACTACCTACTTCCTAACACACATACACCAAGTGGGCTGTTGTGGGCACATTTTTTAAACTTTCGAGTGATCGTGCAAACATTTTCATTCCACCGGGCCCTGAAGAAATAAAGTCACCGGGAAAACAAATCGCAACACTTTTGTGCTACGAAACCATTATCTTTCCATTACCTTCTAACACCTATATTGTAAAGTATCGCACACGGCAAGGTTTAAAGGTGGTAGATGCGCCCCTAAAAAAAGATGCATTAATCCATCCTAACAGCAATGTAAACTTTCTTCCAGAGGATCTTTCCCAACATCCTTATCCGACATCCTTATCCGAAAAAAACGCAGCAGCAAATCGAGTTTGGGAAGAAAATTTACGTTTTTCTTCGTTCATAGACAAGCACACTCCCCCCTCCTCCCCATATCTCTGGAGCTCCGCTCCGTTTCTAACGAGTTAAAATGGTTCCAGAAAAGCCGGACAGCGGAAGTTCTTCCTTACGGTTGCATTTGCAAAGCGCACGCAAAATCTTAACTTTTAAAATGTTGCTAAAGCGCGCGTTTTTCTCCTTTCCTTACTACAAAAACCCAGGTTAGGGCCGTTCCCTACCGTTATCTCATCCGTTTTGTTCCAATTCGTATCCGTATCCTTTATCTGGGGGTAATACTTCATGCCTCATGATGTTATTTTGGTGGGTGTGAGGCTTTTTTTTCTAATTTTCTCACCAGAAAGTTTTGTCTTTAGACACACTCCATTTCATATTTCTCGAGAAGCCAAAGCGCTATCCCTCTTTAAGAAAGATTTTTTTACACTTAACGACAAAACAAAACAAAAAGCCCCAAACCGGAAGCATCCCTTTTCTCCCGAAACGGAAGATTAACCGGCCTATTAAGACAAACGAGGTGAAGAATTGCTTCGCTCGAAAAGGGGATCCTCATCCTCGCCTTTGGGGGGGAATTGTATCCTTTTTTTGGGCCTTTGGAGTAGCCTTGGAGCCTTGTTCCAGCACAATAACCCCTTGATCAGAAGCCAAAAGAATCCCATCAAGTCATCTTTTTGCGAAAGGTGGCCTTCGGCAGGAAGAAACAACACAACAACAACACAAAAAAACGCTCATTTACACACACTTTTCTCGCTCATTAACATCTGTTTAGCATTCGCGCGCACCTGATGTTTCTTACCGACAACCTGAACCCTTTATACCCTGGCGTTTAACCTTCATGCCAACCAAACCCCGATCGGTCCTGGTAAGAGCGGTGCTCCCGTTGGAGTTCGTTACAATTTATGCAAAGTAGCATTAGTCAGAGTTTGTGACTTTTGGACGCAACATTTAGCCGAGAGAGGAGAGGTCCTTCCTGCCCGCCGGTCGCTGACATCACCGGCCCAAACCGTGACGCATTACCGAATCCATCTGTTTGTATGCCAAATGTACGACTTTAAACAGCTCAATTGGTAAGCGTTTTCATACAAGCTGCACACACACACACACACAGGTGACTGAGATCTACTTGTGTGTCTATTTTTCAACCCCTTTTTTGCATAACGTGTTACTCATCTTAACTTCAGTGGTTAAAAAAATGCAAAATGAAAACACCCGTTTACCTTTGTAAAGCGTAACCCCGAAAATAGATTGCCCAGGTACACACAAGGTACGAATGTGAAAGATCGCTGCACCTTTCACTGCCATTTTGTCGCTTTTCAAAAATCGGATGACCGTGTCCTTGTCAGCGGCTCGAGAGCACATCACACAAATCGAGCACTGTCACTGTTAGCCTGCCCCGCAGTGTTGCTATGGAAATGGTTGACCATTTTCATTCACAAAAACCCCGCGCGTCGTGGTGTGTGGAGAAGTGTTACTTTACGCACCGATGTTGGGGGGGGGGGAATGTGAGTCACCTTTTGCTATTGTGTGGCTTTGTGATGGTGTGCCCGTGGTCAAATTTCCTTTCCAGTCTGAGATCATCGTAGGATTAAGAATGCTTTTGTGAGATTGATCGTACCTTTCTGAATGAGCTATTTTTTCTTTGGAAAGATGCCGATGACACTGTTTCGAGATGATGTACTGCTTTCTAAAAGAGTATTATAATAGGATGTATCTTAAAGTGTTGAACATTGAATAATAATTTGAATTTTATTAGTTTGAATTCTATTTTAGAAATTAATTGCGGATAGGTTACGCATAAATAAGGCTAGCGAAATTAACTTTTTTGGTCCTTCGAACCGGATTGAATCAGTGACCTATGGATCTACATTCCCCACGAACTGGATTGAACCTATGGATCTACAGATCCAAAATTTGATTATTATTTTTCAATAGTTTCTGTTTTGAAAGTATTGGAGATATTTGTAAGCTGAGTTAATCGCAGTGCAAATAAGGGACCTTTTAGCGTGTTCGATTATGTGTCTGACATTGCGCAATTTTATGCAAAAAATGTGCCAAAATTTCATACACACATACACACTATAAAGCCATAGGATTTAATTTATGTTAGCATTTGCAACCTATAAAAAGCACTTTCTTATGGCTTGCGATTTTTTATTTGATGAATATTTGTTTGAAATTAAATTCAATATAGAGCCTAGAAAGTGGAACATCGCAAATGATAGTTACGTTCCACCACATTGGATTTCCCCATTTTTGTACAAACAAAGATGCATTTAAAAATCCTTTTTACTTTCACTTCATCTGTTAGCAAAGGGTGATAATACTTTTATTTATTTTAAAAAAATCGATTAAATTGTTTTATCATATTTTCAAGATTTTAGCCGCCAAATGTCAATCTCCATGTAAAAAAGCTGACTAGAATCGTAAACCCTTCCCCCACAGTTAATCAAGCGTGCTTTTTATTCTTCTAAAATGGTGATTAAAGCATTAACAGAAACACTGTAAATTGTTTAGTACAGTTAAACGTATAACGAAATTGATTTGGAGTCGTATGATTATTTCCACACGAGTTGTCGAAAAATATCGACCGAGCGCATCTGTCAATCAAGCCAATTAAAATAGACGCTTGTCAAAATTTTCATCATTCTAACTGAATGGATCAAAGCTGCAATTGGTGAAATTGATTTTGCTATGACGAGTCGAGCATTGTTGTCCCAGTACAAAGAAAATACTAGACATTTAGTCGCCTTCATGTGAAGTAGCTGATGTTCTGCTCTCTTATTTAAAGCAGAAATAGATTCCCTGTACACGAAACAATGCAGCAAACCTTCCATTTTAAACGGAGCCACTTTACCCCTAAACCGAATTACATTGAAACTCATTTTTCTCCCATATCCCTACAGAGAAGCAAAAGTTCATCCGCCCAGTAGCTGAGTTAATATATCGTTCCCATTTTTTTCCCAGGACAGACACACACACAAAGCTAACCATCCCTGCGACCCCCCTAAAAACGTCCCATGACGGCAAGGCAAAAGGATGGACACACGTAATCAACCTGTTGCCCACACCGCAAGGTGATCCGTCTCGTCCCCAGCTCTCTCTCTCTCTCTCTCTCTCTCTCCCTCAAACACTCTCTAGCTCAACGTAAATGTACCCTTTTCATCAACCATTCACCCTTCGTCATGCTTCAAAAATCGTGCAAGTATAACGCGGCGACACAACGCACGAGAAGCTGCCTTTTTGCTGCCCGGGACGCGGTGGAGATAGAAAAAAAAATACGAAAAAGGAAGACACTGCGTGAGAGAGTAGCACAAAGCTCGCTTGCTTAGCAGCAAAAGGGGTGCCGCCAAAGGGGCCAAGCGGGATCCCAACAACAACAACAACAACAGCAACAGCAGGGAAAAAGGGATCCATCCCTTCTCGCTCGCAGGGGTTTCTTCATTGCACACAACAGGTGGTGCCGGTGCGCTCGCCTGCAACTACTACAAATACTGTTTTACTTGCTTTTGTTGGCTTCACTGGACACGGAGAACGGGAGGGTGGGACCGTTGAGCCATTAAAATGGACAAGAAAAACACTTAACTGTTGCCCCGCTTAAACCCGCAAAAAAGCGTTCCGAGAAAAGGGATTTTATTTATTTCTTAAAAATATGTTTGATTTTTGGCGAAAAGATGTGTTTTTAAATTAACATCAAATGTAGCGTGTCAATATTTGCTTGATAGTTTTAACAATCGATTTAAAATTCTGTTCCAAGAAATGATAAGGTGTTGTTGTCGAAGCAATACAGGCAAGAATAATGACTAACTTTGCAGTCATACCAAATGATTTTTTTGTTTTGTTTTTTTTTTTTTTTGGGCAGGAATCAGAATCTCCCATCCCTCCCTGCCCCAGTAGCATGACATCATAGGACTAAACCCACCCAGCTCTGCCAACATCTTCTTTTCCCTTCCTCCCGAGCAATAAGCAACCATCACCACACCGTTCTGGCCCGCGCATACGACTCTCTCTCTCCCTCTTTTTCCCTTATTGATATTTGCAAATACGTCAGCGGCGGCGTCCGGGAGTCAGAATGTATTTCCGAAAGGAATGTGAAATAAACGTCGGTGTGGTACATTGAGACAAAGCAGAATATTTCAGCTTCAACGCAACATGACGCAAAATGCACATACACGCACGCACGCACGCACAGAGGCACTGAAAGTCGCTCTGGAGGTGAGTTTTTTGTTTTGTTTTTTTGTTTATTGGTGATGCTTTCCACCACCAGGGAGTTGATATGTGTTCAGTGTGGTGGGTGGATGGGTTGGTGTGTAACAACAGCCTTTTTTTATTGTTGTTGCTTTGTATTACCGAAAAAACAAATAAATGTTTGAAGCGTGCGATGGTATGAAGAAGATAGACGGGTGTGGAAGTCTTTTGAGGCCTATCACATGATTTTTATGGAAAATAATGGAAAAAAACTAAGATACAACATAAGGACGGAGAGGGCAGAGAGATAAGGGAGAGTTCATTTTGACGATGGAGGAATCAAGAAATAATTCAAATTCAATTAAAGAAATCCATGAAATCTAGCAAAATAGAATTGAGTCTGTACAATAACAGTTAAACCATAACTAATTTAATGGTTTAAAAAGAGAGCAACAACAAGCCGAACAATAACAGTTAAACCATAACTAATTTAATGGTTTAAAAAGAGAGCAACAACATAGCCGAACTATAAACAAAAGAAGAGAGAAAACAGTTCTAATATAGAAGAAAAATTGTACAAAAAAAAACAAACCAAAAATGTTTCAAACAAGAAATTGAAAAGGCTAACGAAAAGAAAAAAAATGTACACAAAACTACCAAAAAAATGAAAATTATCTCGAACAAATCAATTTAAAATTAACAATAAATATGCTTAACAATAACAAAAACCAAATGCAAAATAAAACGAAAAAAATGAAGAAGAAAAAACACAAAAACACAAACATCTTTTTCCTTCATTTCAACTCCAAAATAATGCCCATAAAACGCCAAACATGTTCACACTGCTCCTCTTTGTGCTCTGCATCATTGAGCATACTTATGCTCCTTGTTCTTCGTTCTCTACGCTTCTTCTCTTTCGCCTTTTCTTTGCTGTCTCTCTCACACACAGCACATTTTCGTTCAAAATCGTTACAAGTAATCGTTAAGTTTATAATGAGTCCGGGAGGGAAGGAAGGTTGCAATTCAAAATAACCAAAAACCAAAGCGCACATAGCACTCTTACGAATGGTGGCGAGTCAACACAATTGCCAAAAGCAAGCAGCATAAGGGTAGAAGAAGGGAAGAAAAATAGAACCAACATGTAAATACGGCCACAAAACGGGACACGGAAGAAGCATAACCCAGATTGAAGGAGTAAGCGAGATGAATGGAAGAGGAAAAACAGGGAAAGAGAAAGACATATGCAAAAGCGAACGAAACACAAGCGCTCGTTTGCTGATGCGACACATCGAATCGGCAAAGTGAGGAGCGAGCGAGCGAGAGAGAGAGTGCGATGTCATCATAGGAATGTTGTTATGGTAACGCACACTCTCACTCGCTCACGCAGGCGCTCAAGCCTTCTAAGCCTGCTCTAACGCGACGCACTTGAGTGGCGTTGTCCTAGGGGAGAACTTACCTTCCACATTTCCAGCTGTTGATGATGGTGGTGGTGGAAGCCCTGTCGCCAACAGCACCGCCGCCGCACCGTTGATGGGCTGCTGGTGCTGTTGTAGTTGTTGCTGCTGCTGCTGCTCCACGGCCGTTGCCGTATTTTCGATTGGTTGTAATAGATTCTTCTGCTGGCACGCTGACAAATGCGTGATCGGGATCAATTTCTTATCGGCGGTTAGGCCGGTTTCGCCCGTCTCGCCACCGCCGATGCCGCTCGACATTATGCTAACCTTCTTCTCATGCAGCGATAATGATTCTTTCATCGTTTCGGGGACACAAAAAAGGACACGATGCGCGACGTTGTTGTTGTTGGTGGTGGTGGTCGTTTGCACAGCAAACGGTGAATTACACACACACACACGCACTCTACCACAGGGTCAGTGCACTTGATTACGCATTAAAATGTGCAGCCACAGTTGATGCAGTTTGATGTCTTTTCGTTTCTTTTGATTTCTTTTAAATTATGTTCAGCTCATTGCCATCGGAATGTAGTACTTGTCTTCTTTAGCGTATGTCTGGAAGAGAAAGACAGGCGCCTTATCACGTCCACTGATGATGAGTACGATGGGCACGATCGTTCGCGAAGGAAAGATTATTTAATTTCAGTTGTCGCGACACAGCATACAAACAGCATACTTTTTCCCCCTTTTTGCCAAATTGAAACCAATCGCTGCGAACGGCTCATACCACAAGCACACACTCACACACTAACACAAACACTGCGCACAGAACACATTAACACATACCAGCTTGCACAGAGGCGCCCATGAAGCACAGCCTACCGGAGGCTTGTGCTTATGCTGCGTGCGCTCACGCTTCCTTCCTCCTCCCAGGTACAAGAAACACACAGCACACACACACACACACTCATACACAAGCACTCTGAACCCACTTTCGAGAACAGGTTTTTCTTACCTCATGGAAAAACTTCACTGACTTAAGAAAAACTGCACACACACACATACACACGCACATGCACTAAATCTTGCAGTTTGCTCCGTTTTATTTTACTGTAAAAATGCACGCGTTCGAGCCACACAGAAGGAAAACGGGATGCGAAGCCCTACTACGACCGGGACGCGCACTTTTCGCACCTGAACTGGGAGCCCCCCTGTCGCACCACGCCGCCGGGGGAAAATCAAAGCAAACGACGCGATCGTAATTTTACCGATGATGCCTTCTCGCGAAAAACTGCACCATATTTTGCCTGGGGGGAGGAGTGTTCCGTCACACACATTCACTGTACCAACAACGCCGGACCGTACCGCCCGGGATCTTTCGCGATCGTGCGCGACGCACTTTACGAGAGCGATTGTGTGTGTTGCCCTGCTTCGCTTGGCAGTTGTGTTGCGGCGCGTTTACGGTTGTTTTTTTGAAAGTGACAGCTGGCGGACAGCTCCGAGCGCACGCTGGGGCGAACCGTACGGACATGCGGAAGGGGAAATTTTTATTTCGGGGAATTAGTTTTCTGTTTATTTTGCCTCCAATTTGTTGAAGATCAGTGGGTAAAGGCGTTTAAAAAATTACCTAACATTTTTAACGACATTTTAATGGTGTCTGTCGGTGATAAGAGTTTTTTTTCATCTGGTTTTATTTATTTTTGGATATCCATTGGTAACAAATTTATCTCTTTTAATTGATTCAAGAACCGCTGCAAATTACGAGAAGCACAATCAAAGACCAAAAAATGCGATTTTTTCATTTATTTATCAATATTAAAATCGTTACAAAACAAATTCGCTTCATTTTTGCTGCAGTCGACCACTGTGTGCAAAGAGCTCTAGTACTGCACAACTGACAGGCGTGTGACAGTGCTGCCAGTTGAAGCAGTTGACATGAATAAATTTAAAATAACGGCTAGAACGCTTCGTCCTAGCCTAACAAAATCATTGTTTTATTTAGTCAAATAATGTATTAATGTGCAGTTTTCATTTAATAAGGAATAAATACCACATTCTCCTTCATATTTTATTAAATCCAATGCTACTTGAAAAAAGTATTGGCTTTAAAATTTATATTCCATCGGCCCCGTGCATTTGAAGTTGACCGTTGACGGTTGATCCAATAATTTTTGTTGGTTTTTTATGCTAGAAATATGATGCTAGAATTGCTCATTAAGTGCTATGTGCAAAACCATTCACAGTGTTTTATTTAATGCTGTTTATCAACATGCTTGTAATGGTAGAATCCTTCTTTTTATCGAATCTTTATTTATTGTCTTAAACATGTGAGTATTGATGCTCCTTCACTCATTTACTTATAAGTAACAATTGAAGTTTGATTTCTTTAAAAAAAAAAACATATTATTTATTACAATTTATTTAAGGAATAAGTGTTCATTTTAAAACACTAACTCAAAGAACGCACACTCGACACTCCAATGACAAAATCAGGTTATTGTATCACAAAACAAAGAAACCAGTTTACAACATGATTTGGTTAAAACTTACATCCATATTTCACGCTAGTTAAAATCGTTTCTCATCCTCACGCCTCAATCCATCCGCTGATAGCTGCCCATAATACCGCGTGCACAGTACAGGAACGGTGACATGGCCGCAAACAGCAATCCGCCGCCCAGCCACGGCCGATGCACGATCCACGCAATCGAAACAATCACCAGCGCCACCGAAAACGACATCATGATGTTGGTCGACAGGGTAAAGTTAGTGTCGGGCAGGAATAGCCGCACGAGCCGGTGCTCCCTGGCAAGATGCTGCATGATCGTGGCACTGCAAATGGTGGCGAAAAACAGCAACATCCAGCCAATGAACCGTATGCCCCACGTGTTCATCCGTTGCTGCTGGTGCTCGAAGCGGAAGATTTCGTGCAGATTGTGCTCGCCCGGTTCGAGCAGCAGCACCTTGCGGAAGTGCGTCGATTCGTACGGTATTATTTTACCGTTTTCCAGCTTCCCCACCACGGTCACGTACGAGCCTTCCAGCCCGGCGTACGCAAACTGTATCCGTATGTCACCGATTTCCGGGTTCCAAATGTCGTTACAGTGATAGTACAGCCCCGAGTGCATCCTGACCGATGGGTCTTCCGGTCGCGTGTCGGATGTGACCTCTTGGAAGGTTTTGAAGCGTTCCTTCGCTACGGCCCCCAGCTCATAGGGGCCGACGTGCACGTGCTCGGACAGATGGACGGTGGAGTCGATCGGAAAGGAGGTGGGATTATGGTGCCCGGTGCGTATGTAGAAGCTGCGAGAGTCGATCAGTTCGTCGCGCCACTCTCTGTTGTAGAAGTACGATCTGTCCTCCGTCTCGACCGTCGCGACGGATTCACCGAACCGGTTTTCCCTACGAAAATGAACATAAGATAAGTTGATCTGATTTTGATTTGATGCAAACGACATTTTCATACACTGTTTCCTCGACCCACTGGTACATCTGGACGCGTCTTTTCAGCTTCACCGCCTGCACCTGGATGTTGTAGTCCGGTTCGGTAAGCGGCTCACCCGTCGACAGCGCACCATTGAGATGAATCAAGCGTCCTTCGTATTGTTTTTCGTACGGCTCATCGGCTCGCACTGTGACTGCATCGTTCAGGGCCTCATCTAACGACAAAAGAATACGAATCGTTCGACCCTACGGAAATTGCAGTGAGAAGTGTGAAACGATCAAGGGATTCTTCATTTTCTGCTACCTTACCTCGTTCCAGATGAGGATGGTGGAGCCGGCTAGTAGCAGCACGGCACCGAACAGTGTTGCTACCCAGCAGGATTTGAGCGCATCTGTGAATCTCATCTTAAGCAGAGTATTTTTCTGCTTTTCACCACGGAACTGCAGAAAAGGCGTTGCATGGAAGGCGTAATCGCCCAACTTTTCACCGGTATGTTGTTTATTTTCGTTACGATTGACATTCGGAAGATTTGAAGGCTCTTCTTTGGCAGCTGTCAGATGCTATAAAGTCGCACACAGTGGGTGATGCTTGGAAAGGATTTTTAAATATTTTATAGCATATCCGTTAGATTTGAGGAGAGTGCGAAAGAGATTTTTGATAAATTACGCTAGTTTTAAGGACTTTGACTTTTTTTTTATTACAAGTGCTTTAAACAATTATTACAGTGTTCCGTGGTGAAAGAATTCTAGGGTGTTTATATTTTTATCATAAGAAGGAAGAATAAAATACATTACCAAATTAGGGAAATTTTATCAATGATTCTGATTAGAAATACAGTCGGAATTCACTGGTTGAACTTCGATTCCATGCCAACTATTGAATTTGTACTTTTAAGTTGGCGTTTTTCCATACAAAAAAACAAAAAACTTCTCGGCAAACCATGAGATTTTTGTAAAATTTCCAAAAAAAAACCGGATTTCCCATACAACACATTCTGTTTAGTTGAATTATCAGCCAACTATCGAGTGTTCAACTAAAATGCGTTCAACTATTGAATTCTGACTGTATAATATCCTTTGTTGTGCAGTTTTTTTTTCCTTTTTTGGATACATGTTCAAATTATAGTATTTTGGAAAAACGGCTAAAATTGGGAAAGCGAACATGCAATTTATTGAAAGTATTGAAGATTTATATAAAAAAGTAATTTTGCAGTCATGTTTCATCAAACAGTCAGCTCGTGCTCCATATGTTGTTCGTGAACTTTGTCAAAATAAAAGCCCAAATCTATAAACATATAAGATGAGTTTAACATCAACATTTAATTGACTAAATCGGAAAAAAATCAATGCTTCCAAGAGGAGAAAACAGCTGTCTACCTATGCTGTCACATACGGGTCCTGAACCGTATTTCGCAGACCACTGCTCTTCAGGGAACCAGTCAGGCTGACTGTTAGACCGTCTTTAAAATAAACTATGATTCTGCTAAAAAAAACACTTATGAAGTTGTATAAGTTAAATCTGGTAGGCTGCAGTACTATGTGTATGCGAGATACAGAATGATTCCACCCTTCAATGTCCTTCATTAAAATCTTTAACCTTCCGGTTTTGCTATACCGTATCGAGTTTTTGCAGATCTTTATTTTATACCGCATTTAAAATGCAGCTAATTTGTTGCCCTTTTCTTCGTTACTTCTTCAATAAAATCATCGAATCAATCAGTGCGGGTGTGCGCAATGAGATTAGCTAACACGCAAAGAATTTTTCTGAGCAAATATTCTTCACCGTGCAGTCTAACGCACTGATGCAAGCAGGAGCGACAAACAAATGCATGCGAGAGAAAAAAAAAATTTGCTCGCTCTCTGTTTGAAAACGATTTGCTCGGAGTGCGGAATTACGAGAGTGCGCTGTAAAGTCCGCCGATGAGCGCAAGAGGGAAGGCTACACAAATTAGAGCAAGCAGCAACGTGTTTCTCTCTCGGCAACGGTTTTGTTCCTTGGGAAGATTCCGTTTGCTCCTGCAGCTCTCGCCGTTCTCTCGCTCTCGTCACAACAAGATGCGAGAGAGCGAGAAAGAGAGTATTAAGGTCTTCCACAGCGGTGCGCACTCTTAGTTGTTTCCCCTTACGCGAACGGAACGGACGTGCGTGCCCGTACTTCGTGGCCCAAAAACTCATCGTTTCAGTGTTGTAGCGTTTGTTCATCTTGACTGCTGCTGCTGTACCGTGTTATACTCTGTTTTCACCCGGAGCGCAGGAAGCAAAAAGGGACCTGGTAGAAAGATGTTCGCCTCACCGTGTCTACTCTAACGGGTGCGTGTGTGTATACAGTCAGTTTCTTCAGGAATCTTCTCGCACGGCCGGCGGTAGCATTCTCGTCCTCTACACACGGTGCAAAGTGCGTCAGCAGCAGGAGAAATATCTTGAAGGTTATTTGCTTGAACATACAGACACACACACACACTCACGCACACCCGCACGCCCGTACCGAACACACGCAGCGTGTAGTGTGGAGGGTTTTGATTGATACGTGTGTCCTAATAAAAACAAAACACAAGTGCAAAACAGAGCAGGCCTCGCCAGTTCTCGTAGCGAAAGGCAGCACACCAGCCAGACGCAGCCCCCGTAGAAACGATTTCTTGCACGCAGGTCGTCACTATCAGGAAGTTGTGCAAAAGTGCTGTAGCGTGCGTGCGTGTGTGTGTGTGTGTATGTTGTTTCTAATTGCAACAAATCTAAAGTGGAGAAGAAACAACAACGCAGCGAGAACGTGCAAATCCTCCTCTTGCCGGCTCCAAAGACGTGTGTGTGTGTGTGTGTGTGTGTGTGTGTGTGTGTGTGTGTGTATGTTTTGCTGTGTGTGACTGTGTGTGTCTTCGTGGCCGCGTAGAACCACGAAAACCACGTAGCACGGAATGGGAGAGGTAGAGCAAATGGAGGAAGGAAGCGAAAATTGCATCAACAGATATGCAAGAGCAACAACAGAAATGCATTTCTTAATACAAGTGTGCGCGCGTGTATGTGTGGATGAAGACGGGCTACTTAAGTGGTGTGTTGTGCAGCAAGTACGCGGATTTCTTCTACAGCGAGATAGAAACGAGAGCAATCAGATGAGAAGCAGGAAAGAGAGATAGAGAGAGAGAGAGAGAGAGAGAGAGAGAGAGAGAGAGAGAGAGAGAGAGAGAGAGAGAGGGAAGAAGGGCGCGAGAAGCAAAAACGTCATCTTCATCAGCTGATGCTGCACAAGTGGTTTTTCTTGTGTGCTTGTGTGTTCGTTGTGCACCGACTACCGGGAAGGGAAAGGATTGGCTTTTCGCTTCCATATCATATTAGTGTACCTGTTTTGTGTGTTTAATTTTAAGATCAAATTTTTAATTATTTATTTTCAATGTTTTTCATGTTGTTTTTTTTCTTTTTCAATATTAAATAGCATTTTTAAAAAACATAACTAGTAGAAGACCCCATCCTGTGTGAAAAGTGTGTCCCATGTGTATGGTGCAATAGTGATTGCGAAACCCCCTCCCAACCCCTTCCTACCCCTTACGCTGGGGGGAAGGTTCACCGTATCCGTGGCCGTCGTGTGTCTTTTTTTCCGTGATTTGTTTGAACGCGCAGTAGTAGTCGTGGTGGATAAATGGTCTTCGTTCGGTCCTCTCGATCAAAGCAATCCGTGCGCGTGTAGGTGGCTGTCTGTGTGGGGCAGTGTATTGTTGTGTACAGTGCGTTTTGGGGTGGTGAAGTGTGCATCTGAAGTTCAGAGGTGGCTCGAAAAAAAAAGTTTGCAAAAGCTGTGAATTAAAAGGGTGAAAATTTGGTGTTGTTTTGTCCCCACCGAAGGGTGAAAATAGTAAGCGTGTGAAAACATCCCGGTTTTCCGGTTCGATTTAATTTCGTGCGATCCCGAGTGCGGGTGGATTACGCGTCGTTTGCGCCGCTGCAAGAGCGAACACCACCATGGCCCGGCTTATGCTGGTGTGGCTCGCCCTGTGCGCCGCCACCGTCCCTGGCAGCGAATCGGCCGTGCCGCCGTCGGCCTGGTCGTCGCGGGTGCACCGAACGGCCCGGGATACGATGGGCGATGGGCGGGACCACCATGCCGCCGCCCAGCCCCGCTCGATGCTGTCCTGCGACCGTGTCAACAACTTCTTCTCCTCCATCAATGTAACCGTCAGTCAAGGTAATGCCCCCCCCCCCCCCTCTGTAGCCTCTAGGATAGAAACAAAAAACCTCCGCGCCTGCATGTACGCTATACCGCATTACATTTCGGGTGTTTTAGCGTTGCAAGAGCCGGCACGAGGGCGAAATCGATCGGAAATTATGCTTTTGATGGGTGTGAAGGGGGTTGTTTTTGTTGTTTTTCGTGCTGGCATCACATTTCCGCAAATTCTTCTGTAACCACTTTTCCCCCTTTATTATTCTTTTTTGCCCAGCCGTGTGTGGCAGACGTGCGCTGGTAGCAAGGAAGCGGAAATGAGTCATACTTTTTCCTCCTTTTTTTCTTTGAGGAAAGTCGGAGGGGTGAAAACTTCTCTGTGTGTGTGTGATTTACCTAGTCCAGAGCCCTTAAGAATGCTTACCTGCTGCTGTTGGGGTTCATAGCCCGGGAAAGGAGTGGCAGTAGCTGCTCGGGCAAATTGCATTGAAAATTTTACTTTCAATCAAAACTTTCGATTAAATCAGAAATGATAAAAAAATAAACTCACTTTACTGGAAAAGGGTTTCTTTTCCGTGCGATAGAATCAAAATTTAACCAATCCTACTACTGGATGGGTTTGAAATGTGTTGCGTGTCCTTTGACCTGTCTTTATTGCAAATCTACGGGGATTGTGAAAATGGGTGTCAAATTTGCACAATTTTTGTGATCGATTGCGTGACACTGGGAACGTCGGTGCTGGGTAAAAAATAATATTCAAACAAATAAAAAATCCATACCGCGCTGAGTGGGAAGTTCGTTCCCCCCATTTTCCTTGTCAGATCCTACAATTATGGATTCATGTTGCTGCTGCTGCTATTGAATGATTGATATCTTCAAAAACAACCATCAGTAGCTCATGATATACCTTTTGTATACATATTTTTTGACTGTCACAAATTATTTCAAAAAGAAATTCTGTTTTCTCGTTTTTCTCTTCTTCTGTGGCGTAAATTCCTCCCTCATAATGTTGCGCATGTTGTAATCCTTGCCATTTCAAAAAAGGGCTCGGAAGTGTCGGTTCATCCCTTTCCTTTACGCTCTCAATCCCCCCCTAACGGTTGTCTCAAAATTGATTGCTGTCACGTGGCAGCGGAATGTTTCTTCTTTCGCTCCCCTCGCAAACGCCCGGGAGGACCTCGTGTTTGATGCTGAAGGGTCGGGCCGGTTGGTTTCGATTTTATGTTGCTCTTTAAATCGGCATTAAATGATTTGCAGAGAGGTATGGTATGTTACATTTTACTGCTCGCAATGAGTGTTATGCTTTCAGCAGCATAAAGGTGTAGACATTGGCGATGTAACAAGCCGTTTATTATTCCATAATAAATGAGAACTGGAACGAAAAACGGCTCGAAAGTGTTGGAACACGAGTGCTGATTTTGGAGAAATAGGGGGAATGATGCGTATGGATCAGAATTCAGTGAAATGTTCTAATTTCACATAAAAGTGTATTTTTAGTGTCTTAAGTACTGTCCATATCGTCTCAAGCGATTTCGTACAAATTTGAGCAAAATTCGTTAAACAACTCCCTTGCATGTTAAAAAAAAAATCATATTGTTTGGAACAATCAGGTGATTGGAGAATTGGCGGACCGATTTACCCTCCAGCGTCACCGACCCCTAATCGCTGCGCCTAAACACGGGGACTGCAGTTTGTGTGAACGGCGCACCGAAATCACCGTTTTTGCTGTTTGTTGCGATAAGATATTTTTAAAATGTTATATATATATATATGTTCGCCGCAAAACACGCCGTGTGTGTCTGGGTTTTTAATGGCGATGGTGTCCCCGGGTATAATCGTAATCACTCAACGTTCAGATTAACTTTCCACCTTCCTCTGCCGATCGGGTCCTTATCGATGGAGCCCGCCTGTTACGTATATCGGTCATGATTAGCGAACGTGTTCTTTAGATAAGCGAACGGACGAAACGGAACCAGAATGAGAGAGAGGTTTGTGTTTTGACCCGATTGGTTGGTAGGTTTTGTTTTGAAGCGTTGCCGGACGTTTTTGCTAATCAAACCAGGATCTACGCTTTTAATCAACCTTCACGCTTCGCCCCAATATCGTGCGATAGGTGTGAGAAATGTAAATTTCAGTTTGTTGATCAACGAATTCAATCTTGGGCAGTAGTAAAGTAGTTCTCAGTTTTGCTTTTCCTGCATAAATCCAGTGCCGTTTTTAGAAATGGCAATTCTTGGGGAAACAAATTGGAGCAGTATAATCCGTAAGGTAAAGCACACAATTTTACAACCCCTTAGAACAAACCAATTGCCTGGAGCTGTGTGGATTAGGGGCAACAAAAAAAAAGGGCGCAATCGGAATGCTTTGGCATTTTTTCCTCAATTTTCAGCTCGACTCCCCCCCACGCAGCTCGACACGCAAAAGGTCAGCACACCGGTACGAAAGGTTGAAGAATCCCTTTCCTGTGCCGGGTGGCATGCTCTTAATCAATGTGGCCTAAAGCCTAGGGGAGGCCTCCTTCGTCGTCTTGCCTTGCCTAGCTGGTGTGTGTGTGTATCAATCCGAAATTGATTGCAAAAGAAGCGGGACAGCAACAAAAAATGGGACCTGTGCTCTGGGTCAATAGATTCACTGATCCGGGCTGAACCAGCTCTCATTCGTGCGGAAATCTCCTGTAAAAGTTCAATGGTTGCATGGATGAAGTTATTGCTCGTTTTTTTTTTAAAAAGAGATTGCGAGAACCGGAAAGGATCTGATGCTGCTGCTGTGGGGTAGATAAATGTCAACTTCTTTCCCTGGATGGGTGGGTACACTAGTGGTGTGCTCTCTGGGGCGCATCCGGAACTCCGATCCGATTCCGACTCCGGCAAAATCGAAACCACTAGTTCCACCCGGGGTCGGAGTCACTTGGAGTCGTCCCGTGTTGACCTGTGTCAGCTAAAGTCGAGCGGAGTCAGAGTCTCTCGGAGTTGGAGTCGCCCGGAGTTGTCCGGAGTCGTCCGGAGTCAGCAGGAGTTTGAGCCGGAAAAGCCTGACCATAAAAAATATTGTCTCCGGCTGACTCCGGATGGCCTCGACTCCAGTAGACTTCGACCTCGCGTGACTTTGGGAGATTCCGGACGACTCTGAAAGACTGTGGTTGCACTCCGTACGACTCTGGATGTTTCTGGACGACTCCGGACAACTACGGATGACTCCAGACGACTCCGAATGTACGGGTCAAGACGATTTCAAACGGATCCGGATAATGGTGGACGGGTCTAGCTTCTGGAGCCGGGTCCAACATTTTTGGAGTCGGATCGGAGTCTACTCCGGATTTTTGCTCCGGAACTCTATCCATCACTATGGTACAACTCCCCAAGTCAAGGTTGGACGACCTTTTCTCCCCCCCCCCTCTGTATTTGACTCCTGTACCTGAAGGTTTGAAACATTTTCCGAACGCCTTCCTTTATATCTTTCCAGCAGTTGTGCCACAGTACGGGTTGGGGTAAGATTTTTACTCCATTTCAATCACAATCACCCTGCCTTCCGTGGGCTGATTTCATTCAAAACTAACAACTTGCGTACGGCCAGCAAGCACCACCTCCACGCTCCAAGGAGCACACGGGATCAAACGGAAAAGAAGGGTGCCCCGGTGCGCTGCTACCTGTCCGATTCCCGGTTCACAGCATACGCTTTGCTTCCTCGAAACCAAACCCTGCCCCTTTACCCCCATCCCGCTTATCGTGTTGTTGTCCCCGTTCGGGGGCATTTTCCACCGTTTTAAATACACTTGTTTTCGGTAGATAATGGGACGGTCGGGTTGCGACCGGGATAGGCAAGGATTCCAGCACACTGTACCGTTCTCGGGCCTTTGCCCGGCGTGTTGGTTGTGCTTATCGGTGCGCACCTTTAGGATTTTTCTTTCTTTGTGTATTTGTGTATTTGTGTATTTTACTCTACAGCCTTACAGCCCTTACAGCACACACATACGAATAGTTTCCCTTCTTTGCCCACCGTTCGCGTAGCAAATGCCCCCGTTCTTTCCGTGTTTAGTGACCCTTGTTTTGATGTTTGATCCCATTTCTCACTTTGCTCATCTCGACTCGACTCTCAACAACAATACAACAGGACCTTTGGTGTTGGCCTTCCGATACGGTGGGTTTTGTTTTCTTTGTTAATTAGATAATACATCTTATGATGTGTGTTCGAGGGTTTGCTTGCTTTTATCAGAATTACAACACGGCCGGCCCGTGTGGAAGTGGATTATTCCATTCAGATTGTTTGTCGTTTCGATTTGCGTGTTTGCGTCTGTAATGCTTCTTTTGCTATTTTTAAGCTATTACGATGTTGTTACTATTTAGAGGGATTGTATTTTGATGTCTTAGAGAGTTCTTCCCATTGTAGAATTTAATGTTTAAATGGACAACTTCTCATTTTATGCAGTATGAACTATGATTGATTAAAGTTCTATAATACATTACACGGGAAACATTATTGACAATGTTTTTCGCTTAAATTCCCTCCCTTGAGACTGTTCATTGATAATTTTCTTGAGCAAGACCCTACGCGAAACACGACAACGTTCGGCATGCTTCATCAAATCTGTACGCCACTGGAAATCTCTCCGCACTGCTGCAGCATACCTTTCCGACATCCACAGCAGAAACCACTCTTGAGCCGAATTTCCGAGCCCTTGGCAGCACACCGGGTGCACCCGCCTTTTAATGACCGCTTTTCGGCACAGGTCAATTGATTTCGTCTGAGGATATGGCTCGGCTTCGTTCGTTCGTTCGTTCGTTCTTTCTTGTTCATTCTTACGCTTGCCCACACTGCTTAACTGCTCAAGCTCAAGCTCAATAACCAAGAATAGAATGGAGAGCACCACCGGCGTCCGGCAAAGGTGAGTTAGCGCAAGGTATGAGAAACACACTGTGAGGACTTGCTCCCAAAACCAGGCCCAGGACCTCCCGGTGCGCCAAGCAAGCATGGGCCTCCGCTCCCTTTTGCGTGCTTCAGACTGAGATGAAGGGCCCTTTACCATGGAAGGTTCTCCGTGTTGTGCGCCTTTTGTGTAAATGGTGTCCTGTTCGGTTTTCTGCGCCCGCTCGCTGTGGGAAGCACATGGGCACACACACACACGCAAGGGGAAATAGAGCAATAAAAATTGATTTTACGACTTTTTTGCAGAGCGCCTTGTGTGTGTGTGTGTGGATGACGATGATGGCGATGATGGCGATGCTGTTCAGAAGGCAGCCCAGTAGTTGTGCATTTGCCGGACAGTCTCTCCCGGATCGGGTCATCGTGAAGGGCCATCCTTTTGTTGTTTGCTGGAGTGTTTTTCCTTCTGTCGTTCTATTCTTCATTAGATGTCGCTAGACAGAAGGCGCAACTACATAAAAGCGTCCAGCGGGTTTTGTTTTTCGGGAAAGCTCGTACCGTTCAGGCGTTGAGAGATAGAGAGGAATAGCGTCATCCAAAAGTAGGCCCAGCTTGTGATGTAAAAACCTGACCTTCACCGCCTACTCCAGTATCTCTTAATCCTTGGAGAGTCGACAGAAATAATCTATAAATGAAAACATTCCTTCTAAGGTATGTCTTCGAGGTTTTAAATTACTGCAAATTACTTACGCTCGCTCCTATTAGCTGTCGTTACCATTTCTAACACATTGAGACACAAACATAAGTTGGACCTTCCGACGAATGATGCAACGTTTCAATATTGTTTCATGCAATTTGAGTTAGATAGGTTAAAGTAGGGTTGCCTCAAGCATTGTTCTGTTGTTATTTGATGTTGCCTTTGTGCCGTTACATTCTCCGAATGTAACACACAAAAACCACCAACCTCTTGTGGGTTGCGCTATCCGTCGCCAGCAGTGCCCCACGGTCCACTTGTCCAATTTCTGAAAGCGCTTGTGGCACACTCTCGCTATCATTCGCAGTTACAAGCAAGAATGTCACGGCTTTCGGAGAAACATGCGCCAAAACAATACACAATCTTTCCTAACCTTTGATTGCTTTGGCCCGGGTTGTGACCTATTATTAGGTTACGAGCCGCAGACAGGAATGTAGAATTGCGTTCTTTTGGAGCACACACCCCAAAACCAAGCTTGCTGTCAATAATTAAGACACTCCGTGCGTCCGTTTGTTGGCAACCTACAGCTTGCCCTTCTGTCATGTGTGTCGCTCGCCATTCACTCTTTTTACTCGTCACTCTCGTCACTTGGGTGTAACGAAAATAGACGCTCTGCCAAACCCTTTTCCATCCGGTCACATCCGGCTTTTGCAGGAGGAGTAATTTCCCTTAGTAGAAACCCGGCCGTTGCCATGGTAAAAGCGGGTGAGCTCGGTTTGTTTAGTTCGCTGCTAAAATAAATACGAAACAGCATATGAGTATGCGGAGCAGAAGCATACGGGACGGTTCCGGTTGTGAATCATCAGGCATCATCGGGTGCTGATTGGCGAACGATCGAGGTGCGGAAAAAGGGGTCTTTGCAAAGGCAGGGCCTAGAACCATGTGCAGTTGATTAAATACCGCTTGCATTAACTACGAAGGAAGGGTACGACCGTTGGATGTTTGTTGGCATCAGTATCATCTCAATAATTAGAACTTCCTTGACCTTTCTTGGGGCAAGCGTTGTAATTCCTTCACGATTCCAGTAAATGTAAACCTAATGTGCCTAAAGGCAATGAGCATCTGATTGAAATCGAAAGCAGAACGGCGCTCACGAAACACACTCTCTCTCTCTCTCTCTCCTTATTTTACAAAAGTGGTCTGAGCCGGTCTCATGGTACAGTCGTCAACTCGTACGACTTAACAACATGCCCGTCATGGGTTCAAGCCCCAAATAGACCGTGCCGCCATACGTAGGACTAACTATCCTGCTATGGGGGGAAATCAATAAGTCACTGAAAGCCAACCCCACAAGTGGGTTGGCAGGCCTTGACCGGCATCGGTTGTTGAGCCAAACAAGAAGAAGAAGAGAAGGTCTGAGCACGTGTGCTGCATTCGCGCAACCGAGCGTTGTAATGTTCGTCGCTTGCCGCAGATACGCATCAGCGCACGGCAAGCACATTTCGCACATTGATATCAAAAAAGCCTGTTCTAATTGTGGTCCCATCGGGAATCTGGAATGATAAGAACGTTGGGCCCCCCAGTGCCCTGTTGAGAGCCGCCGCATCATTTAACCTTCCATTATCACACCATACTACACCAACCGTCCAAGAAGACGGGGACGGGTTCCAATAAACAACGAACTTTGTGATCATATCGGGACAAGAAGCGGCCGCAGGGCCGCCGTCCCAGCAGCTATGACACATGAAATGTTTGTAAACAGTGCGCTCCAAACTGCGCCCCGTTGTGTGATGTGCTGCGTGTCTCGTCTCGTTGGCTGCAATCATCGCATGCCGAAGACGTGGCGGCTCGTGGGGCGGTGCCCTGTTGTTAGGTCCCTGCGGGTTGCCGCTTGCCTTGATGCTTTCGTTGCTTTGGTGGAGCCAATTCTTATTCTGAATTGAGTTTGAGAATGGTTGTTTGCTGAGGTTTCAGGTGCTGCTCTTTTTAATAAGGGTTTTTTTTATTATTTTGGGACAAATGTTAGTGTCTTTTGCAGGCGATCGTGTCAGCTGTGATCTTCCTCCTACAAAAAAAAACCCCACTCATCGTTTGCATGCACATCGCACGCTGCTTACCATGTCTTATCGACAACCATTGCTGATAACCGGCCCCCGTGCTCCGGTTTGTTTACATTCAAGCTGTATGTGCTGCAGCCTGGAAAAAAGAAAGAAAAGGAGCAGCCTTCCCCCGACAGGTCGAGAGTGCAAGTAATCGCAACAAGGGAGCAACAACAAAAACAGCAAAAAATGGATCACACGTAGGGTTGATAAGGGCGTCCGTGAAGGCGGCGCCCACCAACGACCACTGCGACAACTTGTCGTAGGTCGTCAACGGGGTTTTTTGGAGGCCTGCGAGGCGTTTGCTTTCAATACGACCGATACGTTTTCGATTATGCTCTGCCAGTCAGCATGGTAAGATCCGGCAAAAAAAAAATCAAACATAAATCAAACAGCTTTTCAAGACGGCGTGACGGGTGACTCATCCATACACTCCGTCATATATGGGGGGGGCCCTTTTTTTCTGCCTTCCAAATGTGGCACGGCCACGGCTCGTCGTTTTCAATTCATTCATCACGAGTGTTTGTGCCCTTTTCGAAACTGTACGGTGGGGCAGGTTAGCTGGGGGAAGAAGGATTGATAGCTCACGAGAGTGCGGTGGTGTTGCACCGCAACGAGGACAGCCAGTTTTGTCCGCGTGACAACCGGTGGTGGAGGACCCCTAACGAAATTCGCCCTGCTCGTTACCGATGGATTAAGGGCAGGTGCCCACGGCATAAACAAACCCCTGGAGAGGCAGCCAGGGATGGTTTGTGGGTGGCCAGCGGCTGCCACGGATATACCAATGTCGTTTTTGGTGTAACAAAGCGTTCGTTTGTGGCGATAAAATGCGTTTCGTACTCTGTAGTATATCGCGCGCTCGCACGCGCAGGCTTTCGTGGAGGCTGGTTTTGTTATTGGGTGCTGTAAATTCCACCCGCCCCGTGTGGAGAGAGAGAGAGAGAGAGCTGTAAGAGCTGGAAACTGTGGCGCAGTGTTTTGTGGCTGCCAGTGCTCAGTGATCAAGCCATAGCTTGGACGGATATATTGGTGCCTTGGCTCCGGTACAATAAAAACTACCTTGTTGGTGCGGTATCTTAATCTTGGTTACCTGTTTTCGCCCGGGGGTACTGGAATAGAGAGAGAGAGAGCGGGAGTTACGAATAAGATAGCTTCAAATCGTGTCTGTTTAATCAATCTTTCAGGGATTTGAATTATTCGCTCGTAAGCGTATACGGGTTGTCCTTCATGTCGATGATCCAGTTGAACTTCAAACTTTGTTAATGTTATAAAAAGCACTGATTTATTATTAAACCTTCACTACTTCTTATCATTCCACAATTTCTTGGAGCTGCTTCTTTGCTGCTAATCAAAACACCAGGATAAAATAAACACCACCGACTAAACGGATCTGCCCCGGGGCGTTTTTAATGGCCGCCCCCCCCCCCCCCCCACCCATCCCAATGGCAGGTAATCCTCGGCTAGTTTTCCTTCACGCGTTAGACGCGTTTTTGTTCCAATAAAATCAGCTGCCAGCACTGGTGCCAGTCACGGGAGTTTCACCCGGCAATGGGAGTGCAATGTATTTATATCAATTTATGAGTTGCGAGCATAAACATTTATGATCTCGTTGTTTTATGACGTTCCATCCAAGCGGCGCTTGGGATGAGGATGAGGAAACAATCGTTGCGGCGAGAGGTTCTAGTTTTCAGGCCTACCCGCTGCCTGTTAGCAGTGGGTTTTATTGCTCCGGTGAACGAGTCGAACGTATTTTGAGGGGTGAGAGAGAGAGAAAAAAATACTAGAGTTTGTGTGTGCATCAGAACTTCCTGTTGTGTGTTCATTCTTTTTACTTCATCCAGGAAGCTTTTGCTGGGTACAGCAGTAGGAGGGAACTTGAAGAGAGGATGCTTGGAAGGATTTGTAGAAGGGAATTAATCTTCTACAGTATACTGGACGTCTAGAGGAGGCTTGTTTCCTAAGTTTGAGAAGGACAAACGTGCGGTAAGATGCTGCAATAACCTTAAAAAGCTGCGTGGGAAAATAAAACTAGATAAGCGACCGATGTGTGTGTGTGTGTGTGTATGTGTGAAAGGCATTTTTGTCTCGTGAGTCATTTCAGTTTGTGTTTTCTCTTGGTTTTGGGTGTAAATTCTTGATATTCGGAGAAGCATTAACATGTCAAGGTCATGCACTAAATCGCCTTGGAGCAGCTCGTCTTTGAGCTATTTACCTTTGCTTCTGGTTGTTTCCTTGTGGCAATTGAAATACGAACAAATTTTCATCCTCCAAACAAGGGCACACGTGCCAACGCGATTTTCGTATTTTCCCTGGAAGTTCGTCAAATCGTGCAGCTCGTTAATCGAGAAAGCCTAGGCCCACACTTTCTTCGAATCAGCTTGTTCGTACCAAAATCTTCAAACTGAAGTGTTGCACACTTACTGTTGTATAGCCTATTACATCATGTTATCGATTAAAGCTTCTCCGTAAGTGTTTGCGATCCCAGGACCATTCGTAAATTACCCTTAAAACACAGCGCTACAGTTCGATTTTGTCTATGTGTGTGTGTGTTTTGAGAAAATCAATTGGAACTCACCATACCCGTCACGTGTGCGAATGGCTGATGTGGATGCCACAGTTCCTGGGTTAATGGAATTTTCAGCGCCTACAACCATACCATACCGGCCTGGCAACGAATTTGCAACGAATCAGTTTTTGGCGGCGGAGCAGGCCAGCCAAAAATGAATGGGTTAATGCTCGCCCATTCAATAAATCGATACACTGGCAAGTGGGGTGGCAATTAAAATGTTGTTCAAGGTGGTGGTATATCTAGGGGCCATTGCTGAAACAATTCCAATAGTTGCGAGTCTGTTTCAACGAATTGTAAGCGCATTAGCGCACCAAACACTTGAGGCATTCTGAACCGAAAGCACTCCCACAGACGCACGTTAGCGGAAAGCATACATTTATTCATTCACACCTCCGCATTCTCGGTGGGTTGGTGGTTGCGATTGAAAGGCGGGTTCAGAAACATTACTCTGCCCTTTTTCCTCTGGGATCTGGGTGTGGATTTTGCAACTGGGTCGCTTCCCAGCAATATGCTTACACCAAAAAAGCTGCACTAATTATCAGATCCAATGATTGACGCTGTATTTCGCCACGGTTGAAAGGTCTCGGTGAAACGCACGGTGGTTTTAGGGAGTTCAAGTGCGCTTAAAATAGCACCTGACGTCCCGTTCGCCGGCGGGGTCACTTCGCCTATCGATTCCGCTGCTGTGTTTGCTCAATCGTAGCTCAATCGATGATCCTACCAGCCGCTAGTGTGTAACCTATAAGTGTGTGCCCCGTAGAATCCAGCAGATATGGCCACATCATCGCGTCGATTGACTTCGACCGGATGGTGAGTTACTCAACGCCGCTTTCCAGGAATCGATACGGCCGCGCTTCCTAATCCTGCTTGCCCTTCGAGTGGCGGCAGTGGTAGTAGTAGTTGTTTACCGAAGTTTTATTTACATTTTTAGCAGTTCTGTTTCTAATTTGCGCTGCTTGGCTGGCAGGTGACCACGGCACACATTTCCTGTGTTTACCGTGCCAGAGAGCAGTAGTAGTAGTAGCAGCAGGCACAGGAAGTGGATGCTTGATGCTGATGATGGTTTCGATATGGATTGCCCAGGATTTGCCTGGGAAGTGCCTGGTAGCGGTGACTCAGTACCTCTGACCTCCTTCCCGCTGGTAGGGTTAGCGTGTGCTAATCGTTGTACGCTACTCTGAATAACCCCGGGGCGCGCGTTGTGTTTCTAAAATAAATGTTTTTTTTTTCCGGCAATTGGAGCAATGAAAAGAAGGGGAAGCACTCTCAGCGTAAGCTAAGTGGAAATTAAATTTAAAACAAAATTGCGAACAGAGCTCAAACTCGCTGGAAAAATGGAGCGTTCCGTAAAGGACGTTGTGGTGCTTCCTGAATCACCTGCAACCTCGGTTTGCTTTTTTATTTTATTTTATTAATATACCTTCCACCAGAGGGACGAGGGACTACCGGTTTCATTCCGCTTGATTTCGCCTTTCGCCCATTTCCAGCAGAAGGGGCAAGCCAATCCGCTGGGAGATGATTTCAAAAATTAAAACATTGTATCGAAATTAAGACTGACGTTTCGTTTAATTTGCCATCCGGTGCCGCTTTCCGTGGTTTTGCATTCCGATGGTCGGTCTGGCGCGCTGTTGCTGCTGCTGCTGCTGCCGGTGGTGGTTATGGTGTTTGGTTTTTGCATTTTTTTGTTGTTGATGTGCTGCGGTTAATTTACTCTCATTTGGATTTTCTGCCCCTTGCTTTTTTTTTGTTGGTGCTCGGCTTCGGACACTTGCCTTGTATGGGCATAATGATAAATTTGTATGCCTTTTTATTGCACTGAAATGTGATATCCAATATCCATAAAGGGGGTGTTGTCGTGTGTGTGTATGGGCGAAGCGGCTGTGTTGTTGTCTGAGACGAGGGAGCGGGTGGTTCTTTTTTTCGTTAAATAACGATCATAAAATTCAGCAATATCCTTTTCCGTGAGTGCCGCTTGCGCAGTTTCCGCAAGCCACAAGCGGACGTATGGCATGCAAATTTCTTCCCCAAAACCAGTGTGTATGTGTGTGTGAACATGTTGTAGCAAGCCCCATTCCAGACTCCAGCCCTGGCGTGCTGCAGTTTGCGAAACGAAACTGTGTGCGATCGATATATTTCACGGGGCCGTGTGCGCAGTGCCCGGACCACACGAAAACCGGCTCTATAGCGTAGCATCACGAATCCTGGCAAAAAAAAGAGTGAGACATAGTTGCGCAAAAAAAAAAAAAAAATACATGATACGCAAAAGCGGCACCCTCAAAAATTGTCACAGTAAGCTGAGCCTGTGAACGGACCAAAATCATCATAATCGGTCAGAATCGACGGGCAATTTTGCAGACTTTGGTGGGTCGAGTTTTGGTCGAAACTCCAGAGAGCGAAAGAAGAAAAAAAAAACAAGCAAACCGGGTCGGGATTTGCATTAATGATCTGCTGCTGCAGCGCGCCAAGAGAAGCTCTGTGTGTGCCCAGACTCAACCAGGTCCGGTTCTTCTTTTTTGCATCGGTGTCGCGATTTTTGAGATCCGCCTTTTGGGGCCGCGCGCGTGTGTGTGGCCTTGGCTAAACAATATTTCCAGCACCCACGAGCGCTTTTGATGCCTTTTGGGTGTGGGGAGATGAGGATGTGTTGCACGAAATTGGTGGCCAATTGTAGCGCGCAACGCTCGTTAGAAAGCTTGCGAGCAGCAATTTGATATGAGCTCGAAAATAGGAAAGCGACCCTGCTGCGTGGCCATCAAAGAGTCGATGCATTCCGGAGCGTTCACTTCAATCGTACTGAGCCGTATGCGCCCGGAGAGTTGGTGAAGAAGATTGAAAGGTTGACATCCCATCCAGCCGGCCCCCAGACCGGACTAGCGAGGAAGGGGAGCTGCTTTTGAATGCAATTTCGTCGCAATCGTGCTATTCAATAGGTGCATCGTGCTCTGTGATCAGATTGATTTTACTTGTGCACGTGTGTGTGTGTGTGTGTGATTGTCTGTGCATATCATCGAATGCTTCGGTGCTCTCGTTTGAAGATGACACACTCTATCTCTGGAACGCGCTTCGTCATTTGGTGAAGGGCTCTGGTGTGTTTTATACTTTTCGACATTGCGTCGGAAGGCGACTCTCTATGACAAAAGGCACAGAGAAAGGGTGAGAGGGATCCAGCGAGAGTGGTTGGAATTTCGTTTAAAGCTCTTCCCTCTCTGTCCCTGAGAACGTGAATCTAATCAAGGGCTTTTCAAAAGGGGTGCGTCCAGAATGGCGCGCTGTCTGTTGTTGTTGGGCGCACCTTTTCCGAGTCATCTGCCTGGCAGGTATGATCTGAGGGTCCTTGCGAGCATCGGTGCACAGCTTTTGATGAATTTCTGTTCGATGTGCTCGCTGTGATTTGTATCGCTGGGGGTGAGTATTTGGTTTTTGAGATTGAAACAGACGAAAGGGTTAATGAAGTAACTAGCAGACAATCGAAGAGCAGAAACGAGAATTGGCAATCTAACGGAAAGATTGAATCTGGCTGAGAATGCAGTCCAATACGATCTTGTCATTACAGCTTCATGTTTGCTAGCGTACGTTCCATTCGTGTTTTTTCTTCATGCTTCCACCTAAATTGTTACACTTTTCCCATATCAGTTTCGATCGGCTGGGCCCGATCGCGTGTCTGTTTGGAAGGCGCTAACTCACGCCGCAAATCTCCCGAAACAACAGCTCACCGGGATCAACAGCAACCGTTTGTGGCTCGTTAGTGTTTGACGCTTCGGAACAATCGCACGACCACTTAACGGCGCCCAGCCTAGCATGATGGCGTGTGAGAGAGGCACCTGCTTTGTCTAATGTTTCATGGTTGGTTAAGTTTTTCGCGCTTGCACGCGTGTCTCTTTTTGTGCGGTGTCGAGTGTGTGAGCAAGGAGGTCTAATAAGCCGGGCTACACTAATATGAACATAATATGCATTTGTGGTGACATACAGGGAGGGAAATGATTTGCTACTGTAATCGGGCTTTTGATATGGTTAGAATTAAATGAATGCTTTTGGGGTTTTGGGGTGGTTAGTTTTGTCACGCAATCTGATATCCACTGATGGGTTCATTATGTTTGTCACTTTGACACTAGTAACTGCAGACGTAGCTTCACGTCAGATGGTTTGTGGTTTTGGTTGGATGTGGGAGTTCTCCAAAGTTTAGTACATTTGGAAACTCCGAAGAAGGTGTTGTGCTATGAATATCTACTCAGACGTTTATTGGATTGAAGACATCTTGCTTTAGCACCTAGGTCTTAGGATATCGTCATAGATGAACATCTCTATCATTAGTGTATGTGTCAGTTATCTAAAATGAAACTCTGAAGAAGGTTTAATTCCAATAGTAAATATGTATACTCTTTGGATTTAAGGCATCTGATATCTAGGTTGATCTTTTTGAAGATCAATACGGATGAACATATCTATCATTAAGTTGAGGGTGTTCTTCAACAAAAACCAAACAATCTTGAGATCTCAGTCTTGTAATCTGTGGTGTTTGTAGAATTGTTGATCATTGCGACATATTCAATCAGAGAGTTCAGAAAAATATAGATTTTTTTAACTTCTGCATTCTTCAGGATCTTCTACTCCAGAAACATTATTCAACCTGTTTAACCGTCCTAAAATATACCTTCTGTACAAACAATCAATACCTATCTCTGCCCCGTATGCCAGAAACGGCCACTAAACACATCAACCGACACTTATAAACGATACGCATCTCTCAAGATCAGCCGGCGATCATCGCGGTCACATGTTTTCATCTTGCTTTATTCAAGCTCGTTTTCGGGTTATGGATGATTTTTGGAAGGAAGGTGCCTTCCCACATTCACCAGTCTTTCTTCCATCGCTCGCTCGACCCAAAAATTCACCAATTAGTATTTCTATCAACATCAATACGCGCGCTGTCAACATGAAACATCAACCAGTGTTTTTGGGGTATGGTTTACTGCTCTCCGTGGGCGAACTGATTTTTTTTATTAGCTCGGCGTGTTGTTTCACCCGAAAGTATGCGCACAACAACAACAAAAAAATAATGTCGGTGTATAAATTGCGAGTGAAGTATGCGGTGCGATGATTTGTGTCCTCGGTCACGCTCGGGTGAAAAATACACAAGATCATGTTGGTGTTATTTTCCTGTGCCCACCCTTCTTGAAGGGAACAACCTCGTACCTCGGCTCTCCCGCACGTTTTGGCGTGAACGTGTTTGTGTTTGTCAGCGCAGAAAAATTGTCTCCACAACCTGCGGGTGTGTGTGTGTGTGCTCCTGTCGTGTTTCCGCTAAGATTGGGCGGAAAAGAAATGTTCTACACGATCGACGCCTCGGCGCGCCCGCGCTCGATCGATGCTCTGGAAAGGTTTGCCAGTTTAGTTATGGCGCCCCTCCCGAAAGTCTGACGCTGTGTGCTTGCCGTGTAAATAAAGCTTCCGATTGACCATCGGAATGTCGGAGGTCCGTCTGTTGGTGTGTTCGTCTTAATTGTGGATTTCGAAAGGCGAAAAAATACACACCGTGTACCGTGTGTGTTGTACATCGTTTCGCAAGAAAAATGACAGATTTGCAAATTTTCCACCATTCCCTTATCGTGTTACACTCGAGTAGGTTTTCCAATTTTCTCTCCACGGCAGTCACAGCTGCCAAACGTCATCGGGAGAGGTTCATCGGAGTTCATTGACTGGTTGTTTTTTTTCGGTATAGGGTGGGAGTGTTGTTATTGCGCATCGCCCATATACCGTGTGTTCCAAAAATGTCTTTTTGCGTTTGATTTGTGATGTGTTTCTGTGCGCTCTCTCTCTCTCTCCCTGAACACTGGCTGCTGCTTCCCGTTTTAGTTTTTGCCTACGACGGTTACAAATGAGCGAATAATTAACGCAGCGGAAATGGAAAGATAAACCAAACCAGCTCTCTTTTTTTTGTTATTTTACATCTGACTCACTACGAGAGCGCAATGGCGAAAAAACGAAACAAAATAACGCATCGAAAACACTACAACACACTACAAGCCAAAGATATGCGACCGCTGGGCACGTTCGGCTTCCTCTTCTCCGGCACGCAGCCCCGTCCCACAGGACGTGGGAATGTTTGTTCGGATAAAAATAAACAATCCGACGCACGCACTCGCCGCCTGAGGGGTAGCATTTCGCACCGAAACCGGCCGGCGTGCTGTATATGATTCTCGTGTCCAATAGTGATGTTCGCATTTATTTTGCCCCAACGTCCAATTCTCGAACCTCGACCGTGTTTGATGAACTGGCGGGGCGTGACCACGAGCGGCCACGTGGCCGCCGTGATTTGCTACGTTTCAAATGTTTGAGAGCCAAGACGTTAACGCTCCCCAGCTGTGCAAAGTGCCGCTCCCGCCCCCCGAAATCCAACCTCTGTGTGAACTAATTTTAAGCAATTATAGTTGATGTCGAATTTTTATTTGATGTCGACTACTAGTCTCGCCCCTAGTGAGCTCCATTGGGGTATAATTTATTTCATATTCGTTTGTAGTAGTGGGATGGAAGAGATGTTTTCCTCGCTTTGCTGCTGAAAATAGATTCGCTTTGGGTGTTGCGTTTATCGAATTGATTTAGTGGATCGACCACTCATTAGCGCAACGTATCGTATCATGATCATCATCGTCATCAAACTCTAGACCTAAGTGGGGCGCAACATTTGACTGTGGGCAAGAGGTTGATGATATTTTATGCACAAACCGATTGCTGCTGCACGCCGAAGGACACTGGCCGTGTCGCCATTGTGTATTTAAAAAAAACCGTCTTGCCCAGCTCGTTCTCACGACCGGCACCAGCACCCGATAAGACAGTTGCCACTTGGGGGCATGCTAATTTTTGGTAGCTTTTAACCTAATTTACTGTGCTTCTCGGGGCCGTCACACTGTCAGTGTGTTTGACTAAGCCCCCAAAACACACACACACACACACTCTACGGCACACAGGGTGACTGCAGGAATGGTTTAATTTGTCCATTAAACGGAAAAGAAATAAGTAAGAAAAAAAAAGGCTGAACCCAATCTCTTCGTCGTGTCGTCGCAGTGTCCGGTGGGTTTGAAATGGCAATCCATTCCGATGGACACACATACAGCTCTCTTTTGGGAGCCCTTTTGATGGCGCTGTGCCGCGCTTATCGCAGCCGCACTGTCTGGCTGGTTTTGTTTGAAGCAACGTTTCGTTTCGGAGGGAGGAATTTGCTCCCATTTGCATTTCAAATTGGAACTACAGAAACGCTCGCGCGCGCGCGCTTGAGACAGTGGAGGCAATGCTCTTTGCTTTGAGCAGGGGCTCAGGTTTCGGCTGGAGAGTTCCTTCTTGATTCCGCGCCGAGGCTTTGGAGCTACTGTTGAAGTTAGATTTGATTTTTTGTTGTTTTTGTTGTTGTTGTTGCGTCAAGCAATGAGAAACACGTTGGGGAGAGCATTGGAGAACGCGTTGGGACGTATCTTATCGGCCTTGCTTGCTTGGAGTGTTATTAGGTTCGTTGCGAACTAGGAGCTGTTTCGAGATAATTGTGCAATAGTTTTTTTGTATTTCTTTAAGATGTTTCTACGTCACACTGCCAAGTGAAACAGTCGTTACGGTGAGCTGTAGCAAAACGCCATCTGTCATCTGGCACTTAAAGTCCTCCGCTTTACCGGGGTCGTAGAGAAACTTATAGAGCTCGAGAGGAACTTCGGGAGGTGCTGCGCGGCGCACAGTAATAATTTAAAGACGCAACCCTTATGCGCACTGGCTGGCTGGCTGGTTGGCTGGCTGAACCCGTTTGCAAGATTGCGGAAAGTGCCATTTAAGGAGATTCCATCGACCTGATTCAGACCCACGCCAGCTGGGTTCGCCGCACCGCTTTGTGCGACTTTTATTTGTTCTACAGAGCGTTGTGAACGCGGCCACGCACACACACACACGTAGAGCCAGTCGCGCGCACCGAAAGGGAAGGGCCCGTACCAGTGCCAATCCGTGCCATTTTATCGATATGGCCTGTATAAACCGCTTGTCAGACGCTCCCCGGAACGCCAGACATGAAGTTTTCCTTGCCCCCTGGTAGGTGCCCGGGCAAACCTGCTCCACGGCGGTAAGGTGTGTCGTACTGCTCAATAAGCGTGGTACATTGACGGTTTTTTTGTCTGTTGTGTGGCTTTCTTTGCGTGAGGTTTTTTTATTATTTGCACTGCATCTGGAGCGTTCACTTGCGTCTGTCAGCTGCCGTATCGAATGGCAGGCTAAAGTAGATTCGTTCGTGTTCGTTAGTTTTTTGGAGAAAATCGCACTCTCGACACTTCACTGCCTGAGTTTAGTGAGTTTCTTTTTCGCGCTTCAAATGTCGCCCCACTGGCTGGTTGGTTAGTAGTGGGCATCAGAACAAAAAAAAACTGGGCTGTATTAGAACCGCCATCGTGTAGAAAACGAACGTGCACTGCATGAAAGTAGCACTCGGCGGCTGTGCGCGATTGTCGCAGTGAAGGTTGATGCTGTGCGGTGCAATTGCTTACTACAAAAAAAAAAGCCGCCGCTCTATCCTGCTGTGTGCTGTGCCATACGCCACATGGTTTATGGGCGATACTACGCATGACTACGTTACGTACGCGCCTCGGTCAACGATGGCGACAAAAAAGCGGCAAGGGCGAACGCCGCCCGTGTATGGGAGTCGGCCGAGACTTGGTGACGGCGAATTTTTAAACGCGAATTTATGCTGCGAATTCGCTCTCGCTGTGTCGGTGGCCAATCATCTTCTCGCAGGCGTCGCGGCGGCGGTCAAGATGAGAAGCCTGAAACTCTCGCTTTTTGAAGTAACCGTATTTTGCAAGCAAAAAACACACCACTCGGCGCGCCGTAATTTGAAATTGTCTGCAAGAGGAAGGGTTTTGGTCCGCAAAACGGAAGGGTTTTCCCCTTCGCTGCTTCCGGTGGTGTCGGAATGTTGGAATTTTGGTGGGCTGCGGTTCCCACCACCGTTGCAAAAGCTTCAATAATGCTCGGGTCGGCGTTGGGAGGGTGAAGAGTGAACAGCATGATCATAAGCATAATTTCCATGATTATCGCCATGTGCCGCGCGAAGCTAAATTCTGTTTCCGTTTTGCCTTTTTTTTTTTTTTTAGTTTTGCTTTGGTGGGCCGCTTTTTTGGCTCGCTTGACTTGGTTTACTTTTTATGCATGTATGAGCGCTTTTTCGGGCGGGTCTCTTCCACTGTATGACCTTCGGTTACGCTTGGCTTTTATCGGAGCGAAGGTTTTCTGTGTGCTTGCTCACAGCATTGCCGCTTTGGACCCCGCGGGACCAAAAGCTGGGGAAACAAAGCTAAATAACGAAATGTAAATAGCATAATTATTTGAACCCGGCTGACCCCACCGGGAGAAATAACCTTTGTGATTGTGATTTCATGTTTCGTTGCGGACGCGGGGAGAGGTTTTTTCTTAGGCCGCGCCGTGGTTTAGGTCTGAGCCAGATTTTTCCGACTTCTCCGACGTGCGTTGCTTCGTATTTCGGCAGAAAGCAAAACTAAACCCCACCATACAATGCACACGCACACACACAGGGAACCCACAAATATTGCCCAGCCTTGGGTCTGCGATACGGCTGCGGTTCCGGTTCGGGGTTTGCGTAAATCATCGAAAAGTACGACCCAACAATGCAAGGATGCGGCATTTTTAGGGACATTTAATATCGCTCCAAAGGGAGGATCGCCGCACTGCCAGCAAACGCCGCTAAAGTACGCCTGCACGTACACGCTATATGGTGTGGCTCATAAACCAGTGGTAAAAACAAAAACAGTGTACAATAAAGGGAAGTTAGTATTTTACCCCCTGTCCGAGGGTGGAGTGTGTCCTCGTGCCGGCTCAAGAGGTATATTTTGTGGACCAGAAACCGGTGAAATCGGAACCTTATATTTCCTGTCGGTGCGACATGCCTTCATTCCCCGCCAAGGGGCCAAGGGGTGCAGGAGTCAGAATATTTGTGACCCGAGCCTTTCGGTTCCATCTGACGCTTACCTACCTGGCGCAAGGTGTTATAAGAACATTTGAACTTTGGTTCCGGTCTTTGTAGGGTTCTTCATAGGCGGGGTGTCGTGTTACATCGTTATCTACCGGAAAGAAATGAAACGGTGTTATTCAATATTTCGAGCAGTTCTTCATTTTGAATCTTTGCTGGAAAATGATTCCTATTTGGAGGATTATCTGTAACGTGTTTGTGGGATTTTCAAACTGTTGCCGCAACTGCATTCAGAGTGGGAGCGGCGGATTAAGAGCTCTTAGCGGTAAAGCCCTTTGAGCTACCGATCCTCCAACATGTTTGAAATTCGTTTGAATTTTGGAAAATGTTCCCATTGCATTTTTGAAGCATAATAAGCTATTTAGAGTCATTATAATAATATTTTGATCTTGGGTGTTAGGTGTCTAAGAACGGCTTTCAAACCCAGGCTTCTTCAAAGATGCTTGTTTGTTTTGAATAGAGAATCGATCTGCATTGAATTGTTGAGTTCCAGACGGCAAGTATCCTTCCATTATTAACGCTTCATGCTGCGAGTAATTACTCTTTGCACACTTAACTGTTAAAGTTCTAAGTTTTGTTCTCTTCCTCTGCAGCTACTTGCAAGAAGCTATCGCATGTATCGAGCGTTAAAGTGACTGTTAAAGCGACACAAAACCGCAATCATTCACAGCGCTGCTGCTGCTACCACATGCTTTTTTTTTTTGTGCTTGTGGGGCAAGAACTCATGCTGCGAATATTTCCTACCCTCCCTAGGTGACAATCCAACACCACAACCTACGGTTTTTTTTCGGAAGGGAAAACAAAAACAGCTATCATTTGATGTCAAAAGCACACTTCGAGCCTAACGTGTCATACACATTTGCACGAAACCGTTGATGACACAAGGACGGTGACACGGAGTCCTCACCGAGACCACAACGTAACAAAAGGGAGGATGAAATTGGGAAAAAGTTTTGTGTACGTAACACCGAATTATTGGTATCTTTAAATGTCTTTAATGTGCAGGAAGATTCAGGGTTTAAATATTCCCTAAAATGATTCTCCTCAGCGCTGTACCAATCAAACAAACTGCTGACTAATCAAGTTCGCATCGTTCGTTCGCATTGGATTTGGGACATTTGCAAATCGTACCGTTTGTCGGCTTGTTTGGAGAATTGAGCACTGACGCTGGCAGTTTCCTATAACGGACGATAATTTACGGCGGGTGTGCAAGGATTCCTCGCAGACCCCTTTCGGTCCCATCGGTCTGATTTGTGCTTTGTGTGACCGTGATGTAGCGGTTCGTTATGTTGGTGCGTCTTTTCCTCGTCCCAAAACTTGCCGCACCCGACTCAATCCCGACTTTCTCGAACTGCTGATCCATATGGTGAAAACAAACTGGGTCTCCCGCCGGCACGTTCCTTATATACAGTGCTTCACCGTCAAAGACTAGCCGAAAGGAGGCTCAACAAAAAAAAAAAAAAAAACTACTCCGCGACCCGTCAGATTGGTCGCGAATTGGCTCTCGTCAGTCATCAATCAGCCGCGCGCGCCCGCAGTGAACACAGCAATGCCAACAGCTTTTTTTGGAACAAAGCGGAGAGCGACACGTTTGGGAAGATGGAGATCGAGACAAGGGTGGGTTACAAAGTCTGACAAAGCTATGGTTATTCTCTTTGGCTGTGCGTTGTGTTCGATGTCGCACGCGTGGTTAGAAAGCACCGCAGAAGAAAGGAAGAAATGCGAATAAAAAAAAATTGCCGCAAACACTCACGAACGAAATTCCACTGAGTTGCCGGTTGCCGCCTCCCCTACCCTTACAAAAGCACTGGTGGTTGCTTGTGACGTTCGAATGTGTCCCTTTCGCGGGTGGCTGCTGCGAGGGTGAAAGTGATTACACGAATTTAGCAGCAGTCTCGCACAGCATCGCATATCTCGCTCGGGGCGCTCGGGTGTTGTTTGTGCTGCAGCACCATGCTGATCAGTCCATTGCCCTCTGCCGATTGACCTTTAAACGAGGGGGGGGGGGAGCAGTCAACATGATGATTGGGAGCATTTTTTGTGCACTTTCCCACCATGGTAGTGTATGTGGGATGTTTTTTTTTGTACATGTGTGTCTCAAAAATGGTGTTGATTATTTTATTATGTTGTTTGCTTTTTAGTGTAATGCATGAAGTGATTTATTTTTTGTACCTTCAAGACGAGGGAAGGTTTTTTACAATGCTTATCAAGCATGTAGGTCAAACAAAAAGTTGGTAACGCATCATTAATTGCTTTAAGCCACTGATAAGCGACGCTAGCGCACACTTTATCACGCCTCTGTTGTATGTATTCCATATACGAACTATCCAGGACCTTTTTTGTGTTAAAATTCTACAGATCTTCAATGTTTGAAACCACCCAAGTATTCAATAACAATTGTGATTAATCTTTATCAACGCTGGGCTGCGGAGAAGGCTCGCCTATTGAATGGTTGTTTTGACATGTGACAGCGAGTATGTTTAGTGTTTTCCAACGACCGTAAATGTCACCTTTTATTGTCACAATTGCATTGGGTAATCTTTGGTCTACATGTTTGTTGTGCAACTTTCAATTCAAAGTTCCTCAATAATGCCTCAAAACTTGCACACCTGCAATCTGCAATTCTGGTTCGTGGCAACATTTATTTCCCCTCTTGGACGCAACTTAATTTATAAAATCAAAATCCTCCTAATCTGGATCAGGTCGGCTTTACTTTTCCCCAAAGTTCCATTCCCTTTTCGAACGGATCCGTATGTTAACTGTCGGATAAAGCAAAGCCTGATCCCGAATGATTGAGGTAGCATTAACTCCATTATCCCGGCTAGCTGTGTGTGTGTATGTGTGTGTGTGTGTGTGTGTGTGTGTGTGTGTGTGTGTTGCAGTCAGGGCTTCAAACCGTTTTCTCAGTAGTCGATTACGTTTAACCGCTCGGAAAAACGACAGTATGCGTCCTTCCGGTGCAGCAAGTCCTTGCCGGGGACGTTTTAAGGCTCCAATGTGCCTGTGTGTGCGTGTGTGTGTGTGCTGCCTGGAACGTGCTCGGACCTGGTGTGTGCAGAAAGGGAAAAGGTCCTTGCAGGTTTGCTGTTATCGGTGAAATTGTCTAGACTGGTGGTAACTTTATTCCGGCACGCTTCGAAGGGCAATTGCTTCTGGTGGTAGGTGGGCTATTTATGTAGCCATTGCTTTTGCCAATCGGATGAACTTGTCGGGAAAGTTGCAGGCTGTGTGTGATCGTGTATGTGTATGTGTGTTTGTTAGTAGTGTTAGAAACTAACGATAGAGTTAGTGGTTACGGTCGGAATCAATTTCTTTGTATTGCTAGTACCGAAAGACACCACCGAGCTCTCGCATTAGATGTTTCGAACGAGCAAAGAATTTGCTTTCAAGATAAGCTTCGGGATTTATGCGCTCGGGTGTGATTCGATATAAAAGACGTGCTTTTTGTACTAAAATAAAACGGGTCGCTCCACTTGTTTTGTCATCAAACGCCATCTAATTGAGTACCGATAAGCTCCTGTGTACCGACAGCATTCTTCATTCTTCATTTAAAAGCATCCCTTCCATGAACGCTCAATAACATGCTCACTTCGTTCGAACGTTTTACAACACCGTCGCACAACCGATCACTGATTCCTTTTCAAATATTTATCTCATTTCAGGTAATGGAACCACATGCCACTTTCAGCACCATTGCAGCCCCCCAGCAGCCCCAGCACGGATGCGTATCGAATCGATTATTCAAAGCATCTTCTTCAAGAAGCTTGCCAAACGAACCGTTCAGTGGTAACCATCCCGGGCAAACACAGCCCGAACCAAAATCAATCATTGTCGGACGCCATGTTCTCGGCTCGGCTTCTCCCCCCCATCGAAAGTGTTTCTTGCGGCGTCCTGCCATCCGTAATTATTTACCGTCTTCATGTCCCTGTGATGTCAGACGTAAACTCTTTCTTCCATCCTTCCTTCCTTTGGGCTACCTCAAATAGCGAAAGATGCTTTGGTTGTGCGCAAAATTCTCCCTACGTCCCGATGCTTATGGGGCGTGTGTTGCGTGTGCGTTCGTGGTCGAAGGACCAAATGGGCAAAGCGTGTGCGCGTGTAGCACTCGCACACACATGCCGCTTGCGGCGTTATGACGGTGGGTTGATCAATTATTAAATTCCTAATCAAATCAATTCCCTTCTTTACCTTTCCAATGGGCAGAATTGGCAGGATCACACAATTTGATGTAGTAAATGATTGAGTCTACGGGACATGCTTGGGGAATGGGTTTTTTTTGAGTATGTACAGGAGTACAATGGAAAAAGCATAACGCCAGGTACATGTTTGAGAAGGCGTGTAAGTAGGGTTGTTTTTGATGAGTAATATTGTTGCTGAAATTGGTAGAAAATGGGAAATTAAATGAAACTTGCCAGGGTTTATGACAATCCAGCCTATAAATACAGGATTTTTGCAGTCATAGACTGCCACATTATAGAGTTGACAAGACACCTAAACTTCTACATTTTATAGTTCGGGATCGATTCCTGTCGGGTTCAATGCTTACGCAAGAACCACTAACTATTTTTAATGATTTGGATATATGTTTTTGATCATTCCTAATGACATGACTCATTCATTCATGGTCATTCCTCATGATTTCAAATAAATTCTATGCATATTTGATATTTGATTGTCCCTGTACCGTGTATTTGCAGAACTTTTATGCTTTTTAAACTGAAAAAAATGAGATGCCTTGAAACATTACCTCAACATCCGATTTAGTTTAAGCTACATATAACTTTTTGGCAGATAAATGACTTTCTTTTACGTTTTTACTATCTCTCTCTTTCTTTCTTTGGCTTTCTTTACGTACTGCCAATATGTGTCTTGAGCAGTCAAGAGCCGCTCATCTTGAGCCGCTTTGGTGGTCCGCCCGGTGCATGGAACATGGAACCATGTGGAAAACCCGTTTTCCTTCACATAATTGGCGGCGAACCCGTTCCAATTCACATGCGCTTGAGTGTATCTGTGTGTCTGTGGGACCGCAAGTGTTTGCGATGCTGTGTGTGTGTTATTTTACGAAACCCTACATATTGTCCGGCTCTCCCTCAGGTCAGGCAAAAGCTCTGTGGCGCTTTACACACGCCGCTGAACCTGAACCTGCGCCTGACGGTCTGGGATGGGATGGATCCAAACTGGCTGGAACCGACAAGCCGAACCAAGTAAGGGCGAACCCCCTTCGGAAACGGCAGCTTAAAGGTGAGGGAGGGAGCATCTTAATAATAATAATGATGATACAAATAAAGCTAAAAGGAGGCACCCAACATCACGCACACAGCACGGAAGAGAAGCGATGGAGCAACACGGAGAAACAAAACAAAGAACAACAGCAGTGAGCAAAAAAAAAAAACAACAAAACAACCGTTAAGACGCGCATGATGAGGCTAAGATGATGGGTACGCCTTGCACAGTCCTTGGGGCGTGGTGAACCTTCGGACCGTCGGGCCGCCGCAAATTTATTGGGATAGGGGATTGCAAATGGGCGATGATCGCGCGGTTTGCCCAACGCACGCGGACAGCATTCATTCATACAGTGACGGCCAATCAATGGGGGGGTTTTGTGCTGGTGTGTTTGCTGCCCCTCTGCGCCGCTTGCAATGCCCGACAATCGAATACGTTTGACATGAGTTATGCTCCGGGCGATGCACCTTGACGAGTTGGTGGTTAGTTTCAAAAAGCTTCTCAAGCATAGAGGCAGCAGTCTTCTGGACATTAGGACGAAAGATCTCCATCCTAACTTCGTTTCAACGTTGCGTAGAACTTCACGAGGTGTTGATTACAGTAAACGAGCTTGGGGCGATCGTATTTGTTTGACATTTTACTGCTTCAGCTGCAGAAGTAAAACGTTTTGCGATGTAAATGCTATAAAACAGCGCTAATGCTCCGTGAGGGTCGATCCCGGACCCGGTTCCGGTCATCGGCACCGTCAACTGTAACCAGGAAGAAGCAGCTGGGACAAGCAATTTAAGCTTCGATGAAGGTAATTATTGTAATTATGCTATTTGTGTCTTAATACCTTCGCGAGCTACTTCGCCTTCTTACTGTGCCGTTGTACACGCAGCTGGCACGGGAGGCACGGCATTCGTCCTTTGTTCTTGAATCGATCCTGGGCCACGCTGGTCGTAATGGATAAACTATAATTTGACTTGTTGCGTTCCTCACGCACACCGCCTTCCAATAGACGAGCCATCATTCGGGGCGTTCGAGTTTATTTAACTAGATATTTGTAGGTTGGCTGTGACATTGGCACGCAGTTTTGCTACCAACTTTAAATGTACATATTTTATAATCTCTAGAACGTTTTATACGTCCTCAGAGATAACTATACTTGGAATTTAGAGGTCAAGAATGGCATGAGTTATCGAGCGAAGGGGAGCTAGTGCGTAATTCATGATGCTAGCTGTCAATGACATTGCTCTCGCTGAGTGGACAACTGTATGAATCACTCCGGTTCAATTGCAATATGTGCAGCCTATAAAATGACAACTTACCTTGGCACGGCATTAACCGTACAAGGAAGTATACATTTCTATACCCACCGTGCGACTTTTACGAATGCCTAGACTATTGATCCTCTAGCCTCATGTTAGCACTTGAATTTATTGCTCGACTTTTAACGAGCACTGACTAAACATTCTCAAAGCGATCAAACCTTTCGCTTAAACTACTCTGCGTGAAAACAGGCGTTTGAAATGGACCAGATGTAACTGGACATCGTGGAGCGGAAAGAAAACAGCTCCAACCAACGCCCAACATTCGTGAAACTGTTGGCCAGATGGATAGCAGCGCTCTCTTTCCCTTTCTGCCGGTGTCTGCGCAAAGGGGCGCGACGTATAATTATCGCATTCCCTTGGCCGATTTGCACTTAACCCGGTCAGGGGGCACGGCGTAGTTAAATTGTGAGTTCCGCCTTCTGCTGCTCCCCGTCGTCGCGCACCCTAAACGCCAGTCCAGCTGCTCGCACACACTCTCCGAAATGTTCGGAGTTTCTCAAAAAGTAGTTTTCTTGGTCGGTTATCTTTGCTTTGTGCTGCTGTTGTTAGCATCTTTTCGTCTGCTTCCCCTGCTGGTGCTGGTTCCTTTTCTTTTTCCATCCCACTGAACGATGGTGTGGCCATTCATGTGTTCTTTTCCACCACACGTAACAGCAGCAGGCAGGCAGGCAGGCAGGCTACATTGGAATGTGGCTTTTTCGCATATTCATGTGGCTCGAGTTCGGGATGGGAAGAGGGGGTAGTATGCCTCCCTGAGCGTATCGGCGAAACAGAGGTCGATTATTTCGGTCGGTAAATTCGCGAATATGAGCAATGAAATTGAGCAGTGCGAATAAAAGAAACGCTCCCTCCGAACGATGGTAGTAATGGAAGACGGTTCGATTGCTGTGGGGGATGGTTGGTTGGTTCTTTGGAACTCATTCTTGGGAACCTGGCCTGGGCTCCTTCCCGTTTTGCGCACACACCGGGGGGGAGAGCCCGTATGTGCAAAACCTGAAAGGTATCTAAAAATGGGAAGAGTCGAACTGGTGGAGAAACCAAGAAATGCCATGCTAAAACGGAATGGCGAAAAACCAGCGTAGACGACGGGGAGATGAAACAAAACGGCCGAGTGAGAGAGCATCGTAATGCCGAGAGACGAGAAAGGGTTGCGGTAAACCGGTTTCTTAGGCTGCAGCGTGGAGCTTTCCGTGTGGGGAAGCACACACGAAGTTCACGCTTGTGTGACGCACACGTCGGAAGGCAGCGGGGAAGATTCCATCCCGTCTTTGTTGTGTTGCGTTCATGCAGGCGCACGGGATGGAAAGGAAAAGTATGCCTTTGCTTGGAAGGCGTCTGCAAACGGCATAACATAGTGCGCGCAGGTCAAAAGGTGTGCATTCGTACAGAATCGAAGCTTACTGTGAGGGGTGAGGGAATGCTGGGTTAGATCGCAGCCGCAACATGGATGTTTTAAGCTCGTTCATGATCAGTTTGTAGGATGGATGAGGATCATGGTTTCTTGGGATATTTGTAGGTAGTCATTACACTGTATCGATGTACACAGTTTAGAATCAACTTGAGATTTTGATAGACGTAGAACAACTTCATCATCATCTCACTTACTTGGATGAATCGATCGTGGCATCCTTTCCTTTAAAGCTGTGACTTCTTGGATCGGTAGCCATCACTAATCTTGGGTATGTTAGAGATCAATCTTAATTTCATAACAGATATTTAAATAATTACTCAAGTATCTTTCCCAAACCTGTCTTACCTTCGAACTCTAATTCCTTCTTCTTCCCGAAAGCATCCGATCAATCAGGACAAGAAAAACAGCAACTTCAGAGTGCGGAGCTACAACATTTTTTTTACGAGATTTTAATTTCGCCGTTGCGATTTCGGTACACTTTTGATAAAATCATCAACAGACGGAGCAAACGAGGATCATAAAAAAATACAACATCGGCCTATGTACGGGTTTACCTTTCACGGCAGTCGGTAGAATAACCGGCAGTGAACAGGCCAGACTGATTGGCCATTTTGTTGCGCACCTTGGAGCGTTTTTGTCCGAGGGCCGCTGATTAGCGTTTGTGTCACCGAGCGAGAGAACCGGGGAAGAAACCGGATATCGTGGGATCGTTGTGTGGCGTTCGGGGGCCGTTCTTTTGCAGCTTCTAACGCTGCGGTAGAGACGTGCCGTTGGTGGGTAGTTTGATTGATTTTAAATTAAGAGATTTATGGGCTACCCTGCCCTCCACCACTGGACCGTGGTGGAGCGATAGGGGTTCGCCGGTTTTAGATGACCGTAGAGCGATAACTTTATGTGCGGTGTAGTTTTTTGTTGCTGTGTGTTACTTCCACCTACCACAAAAACCGGCTCCCGTCAACCGGCTGCCCCACAGGAGTGGGATGTACTATTTCGCAGCAACTGGCAAGAAGCTACGCCCGGGAGTCGCTCCCCGGACGAATAACGATAAATTTTATTGATGTTCGGTTCGATTCGACACGGACCCAAGCGAGGGGCGCTCAAAAGGGATGATCATCTTGGTGTTAACCGGTCGGTTGTACCGGACGCTGGACGACAACAATGTCTGCGACGATGATGGGGTGGCGCCTTGTAAATGAGATATCACACAATGATTGGGTCCCGGGTGACAGTGTCACCGCTCGCCGCGGATGATGTTTCACTAATGTCTGGTTAGGTTAGAGTTGGCCCAAAATTGGTTAAAAATGCAAATCCTTACGGTATGCTGGTTGCTGCTGGAGCGTAGCTGAGTCATCCTTCAGGTTCATCCGAAGACGGAGAGTTGATCTTTAAACTTTCAATGCGCAATCCGGATCATGGTGAAGCGCAGGAGCCTCAACATCGATCGATACTGGGCACTGGTTAATGGGGATGGTTAAGTTATCGAGTCATTTGGATTGTCTGCTTCTCTTATTGGTGTATCAAAATTTACATACCTTATGGTGTGATGACCGCACGGTGGCTCCTGTACGTCGTAAACGCTCTTGTCAAGCGGAGAACTTCAAACTACTGAATGCCTTTGCACACTCTGTTCGTGTGTCCGGTTCAGCGATTTATTGAGTACGTGACCGGTGTCAAATGTTGCGAAGTGTTTATTGTTTTTGCTTATAGTGGTTTAGCTTTAATGCGTGGCTTTCGTCCCGTGCCCATTATACTGAACGATGCAGACTTCAGATGCGCCAACCATTAACTGGAAGTGTTTGCCAAGCATAAAAATGATAGTAAGCAAATGTTGGGAATGTTTATCTAAACATTGAATCATAAACCACATACACACACACGGCGGTCCTACGATGATATGCGCCAGCCTTATCTATATCGCTCTGCGCTACGTCATACAGCGAGATACGACCGCGTTGCTGTTTGGGTTCTGGGCACCCAACATTAGGGCCTGTTTCCTTCCAAAACGCATATTGATCGTTCAATCGCACGTATTTCGTCATCGACTTGATCATCGATTCGGCAGATCACATAAGCCCGTCGGCGAACTGTAAGCCTGTGTGCACCAGAGCTACCACCAACAACACGAACACGGGTGTGTACATTATGTTCCCGATCGGTACACGTCCGCTTGAACGCGCGGGAAGTCGCGAGAAGTTCCGTTTATTTTCAGCTAGATGACTCAAGTTTGATCTGGACGGTTTTTCGATCCACCGTCCCTTCCTCTGATAGCTCTATGCTAAAGCAGTATGGTAAATAATTTTCCCATTTCATAAGCAAATCACCGACTACAAAGACGATAAATTCGACGCCAAGAACCGACCCCGGTTGCCCGGTTGACTTGCCTCCCTTGCCAATAGTTCAGCTTTTCAACCCATCATCATCTTTGTGGTGATGCCGGTCGCCATGACAGCTTTTGACCATCTGCGGGCAAACAACAACCGTCCAGCAAGATGATGATGATGATGATGATGCAATTGCCAATCCAGCAAAAAGTCGCATCAGAAAAGTGATCCACCACAGGGGCATGAAGGCGGCATCGGTGGCGACAGTGGCAATTTGATCGCGAACGCGCGTGGGCACCCGTGACCACAAAAGCGCTCATCTGCTAGCGATTTATTATTTATTTTCATCAATATGACTCAAATTGCTGACCGTCGTGTCGGGTTTGAATGGCAGCGCGGTTTGGAAGGAGCGGGCGAGATTAACCTTCGGTCGGCACAAGGTCCGCGTGGAAACTCAGCTCCTCCACGCCGCCGTAATGATGGGTGATGATGGGGAGAGACATATTCTGCCGTTGCTTTTCAACAGCCGTTACCGAATTCGGTCATCAAAAGACATCGGGGCGCACCCTTGCTGAGAAGCCTGGCCAGGCCTACGGGTGTGGGAGTAAAATTACACATTATGGATTCGAAAAGCTTGTGGAGCGCGAGATCATATTGTCTAGGATTTTGGCGAGACAGACAGCTCGCGTGAGAATGTTACTGTCTGTGACACACACACACACACACACACACACACACACACACACACACACACACACACACACACACACACACACACACACACACACACACACACACACACACACACACACACACACACACACACACACACACACACTCCCGATGAGTTGCTCGCGTGCATTAAATGTTGTATCTTGTCGAAAGAAATTGTTTCCATGGTAGAGAATACCGAAGAAATGCTCGAGAAAGTGGTTCACCGCATGGATGTATTGTATTTGTGGTCCCTATCCACAAACAACCGACCGCTGCCACAGCTGCCATTTGCATCCCACTTTGCGCATTCAGCCGAGGATCCCGAATGGTGGGTCATCGTTGGATTTATTAGTAAGCCTTCAAGACGCCCTCAAAAACCTTCGCGCGTGCCAGCCGCGATGTTGCGAAGAAGTGCCGCGCCAGCACGACGCCAACCGCACGAGACACGCGATCGTCATGCGAATAAGTCATGCTGCTGTGGACGAAGCACTCGGATGCGCCCTGCCTAGGCAGCGACCGCTTCAGATGGTGCTAAATTACGTCTTTGTTTTACCACCGGCTGATTTATTGACGGTTGATAATTAAAACCTACCGAATACTCCCTACCCCTCCCCGCGAGCGAAACGAGAGCCACCAGAATCGCTTCGGAAATGCAAATCAGCAGTGTGTTTGTGAGTGTCTAGTTTTGCTTTGCTTTTTTGCTTCAGGTTCGCTCAAAATTGCTCTAGGGCACCACCAAATGGGTGATAAGCAAACGGATCCTGGTAACAGACAAAAAAACGGATGGCAGCGACCATCGAAGACCACACCGGGGGTTTCGGGTTTTTATGACCTACCCTCTGCCACAAAACGGAACCCCTGAGATCTTCTGGAAGATCTGTTTTTTGTTGTGGCGTTGTGTGCTGATTGAATAGATACTTCGGACGCATAAAACTCGTCGTCGTTTTGTGGTTCACAGCACGGTGATCGCATATGTTTTGTCTACCCCCCTGTTACTGCATGTAAATTTGCACTTTCCTACCATCTTTGGCTGTGTCCACCGAGCTCTACTTGGCCATCGGCACCATGTTTGGGAGGGTGAACCTTCCCTGCGCGTCGAACTCCGTATGCGAGCGCCAGTTTTTCACACTCACCCCGTCCAGGCATCCCACGCTAATGGGATGCATTAGTGGAGGAGTTGGATCGATTTATGCAAGCCTTCCCGAAGGCTCCGATTTCGCCCGGAGCACGGAACACCAGGCATAGATTTGTAGGTGTTTAGTAAAGGGGGAAGACTAACGTAAAAAATACGTCCGCCGGGTAGAGTTGAACATCCTAACCTTCTAAACAATAAATTTCACTGCCGAATGGATCGATTTTCATCTACCATCATCCGGTGGAGTGTACCGGTGGAGCTAGAGTCGGTAGGTCGTATTTCTAATGGATTTTCCGGTTGCTCTCTGTTGGCAAGAGTGATGTAGAGTGAAGCTCTTCAACCCCTCGTTTTAGACACAGCAATAGTGTGTGTCATTTATGGGGGACGATGCTCACCACTCTGCACGAACCATCTCAATCGCAGGATGGGGTCGATTTGCGCACTCAAGCGTGGCTCTAAACGCGGATTTTAGGTAAGTTTATGGGTTATTTTAACGCGATGATCCAACGCGTCCGCTGTTGGACGCTTCGGTCGCGTGAGTCATTGGTGCGTGTGGAGCGCATCCTGAAGAGCGTCTATCTGTTGGAAATCATCTTGTTGCCTATTGGCCTGTGATACGATGGATGTAGCAGATGGAGATGGTTCAAGAATGCAAATGACATTTCTTGTGGGTTTTGAGGTTCAAAGAGAATGGTAATTTACCGTTTTTTGTATCTCCAGCCTAGACTCCCCAAACACTTCGTGTTCAATGCCACGCGCATTGGGGAACTTCTTAGTTCATTACAAACTCAGACATTCGGTCAGACACAGACGTTAGGTGCACAGTACAACAGAATGGCACAATAAATCATACTGAAGAAATCTCCAAACCCCGATTGGACCTTGCTGCTTCCAAACCGCTGCGCTCAATATCTTTAGCAGTCTCTTAAACGGCAGTCTGTAAAAATAAACCCAAAACTTCACAGAGTCGTAAAACATTTGCCACCAGCGGGAATGCTCATTAAATGTCACGAGCCGTCGAGCAAGCACCGCCCCTCCGAAACGCCAAACGGTGTCATAAAACGCTTTGATATGGGATGCAATTAGTCGAGAAGTCGCACACAGTCACAGGGTTTTTGTGCGGTTTCGATTCAGAGTTTTGGCAAATCGGGATGACCTCATGGGATGTGTGCTTAATCGTATTGACAGATTTCTGCATAATTCAAACATCATCCGCGCACCACCTCGAGCCGCAGTGTTTGCCGAGCTAGGCGCGTGAGGACCCAGGGGAAGTGGCGGCAAAGGCTGACTTCCAGTGTTCGGGGGGAGAATCAATTGCCTGCCAGACCCGGGCCCGTTGTGCAAAAATGTGAAGCTTTTTTGCATATTATGTTTGGCGATTTTATTGCGCCTCGGGTGTGCGAATGTCAACGTAAATGATCCGCCCCCGGAGGGCATTCGAAAGCATTAATTTGGCGGGGTAGTTTATGGGGTAGGTAAAACGGATTTGCATATGCACAAACAAACGGGGTAGAAGATGTCAAAAGCAATGTACAGACGCAGCGGTACAAAACGAAACAGACGTTTTCTTTGTGCAATCTTTATATTATTAGAAGTGAGCACCTGTGTTTTTTTTTTTGCTGCTTTTTCACAGCTGGTAACGTTACTTCACTCAAGAGTGGGCGTGAATGTACGATATTGTTCTAACGCTTAGAGCGCTTAGTTGCACACACACACACACACACACACACACACACACACACACACACACACACACACACACACACACACACACACACACACACACACACACACACACACACACACACACACCACACACACACACACACACACACACACACACACACACACACACACACACACACACACACACACACACACACACACACACACACACACACACACACTGCTTTGTACGTTCAGCAGAAAATGTATTTTGTTTACACTTACGGTTACGACTGTAGATATAATTACTTTCCGATAGTGATCGCGCCCCGTCCCAGCCGGAGCAAGATGGCCGTGTCGAGCGTTTGTGTGCATGTTTCTTTCGTCAGCAAAATATTACTAACGCAACTTCAAGATGTTCAAGTCCGCACCCGCACAATCCGTCGGCCGTCTGGTGATGGCATACTGTACGGATTTGTCAAACGTCTGTACGGCGCTGTTCATAAATCATAATGTTATGATCGTTTGCTCTGTTGCCCACACAGCACAAGAACGTAGCCGCCGACCGCGGTCAGCTTTCAACTTGGAGAGAGCCTCGACGTCTGGCGCAAGTGTCAGATGTACAGTTGCTTTTTTTTGTAGAATTATATGAGCGTGCGTGGTGTTTTGTGCTTTGAGCCAGAATATAATTTATTGTTTTGAAATGCTCCTCTCAAGGGGAAAGAGTGTGGCATTAGGATTGCTTGCTTGGGGATGGAAATTAAAGACGTAGCTTGCTAGTAGTGTGTGTGTGTGTCAGATTTTTTGACGATTTTGGTTGAATCGATACCACCATTACTGCGACGCATTCAATTAACGCACGACCTTAAGGGAGAGTTATTTTCATTGCTCAGAATTGCGCGAACCTTCGCAATGTTTGCCAAGAGTCTTCTCTTCTCTTCTGTTTGCCAAGAGTGATTTACTTGAGACGCGCCCAAGAGTACTTGAAGCTCATATTTTATTCCTTACTCCGAACGCGTAAGTGCGTCCAATTTCAGTATGCCGAAGCTTGCGTAACTGCCGTGGTGTCATTTTCCCGCCCATTTTCGCTGTCACTGGCAGATGACACTTCGCACCGGTCACGTGTCGTCGCCCCGTTACTCGCATACACTTCGGGCTAAAAGAATGTGATGTAATTTGTGTTGGACATAAATTTTCCGACACGAACGATTTGCTGCTCACACACACACACACACACACACACACACACACACACACACACACACACACACACACACACACACACACACACACACACACACACACACACACACACACGCACAAAGGTCGAAGAGCAAAGCAGACAAAATATGGGTGCCAAACAAAACAAAACAAAAAGCAGGCAATGCATATTGCGCCTTCGAGCGCACAATCGCGCGTGGGGAAAAACCACCGGGCCGCGGACCGCGTGAGCGATGGCACTTGGGGAGATTTTCTTCGTTGTCATCGTGGTTAAAGCTCCGGACCGGGAGCAATCGAAAAATGGGCGTCATAAGGGCCAGTTTCGCGCTCAACGCGGCGAAAGCGGAAGATCCCATTCCATTTTCCTTCACCGACCGGGGAGGGGTATAATTTATGATTTGTTCTCATTTGATGGAAGAACGCGTGAACCAGCGGGTGTCTTGTTTTTTTTTTCTTCCTTTACTTCCATTCGAGATGCATGGATGAGGAAACTCTCCAAGAAAAACCGGAAGACACTGGTGCATGGAGGGTGCTACCGGGTGTGAGTGATTCTTGTGATTGAATGGGATGGCCCATCGCGGTGTACCGTGGCGGGTGTGCGATGGCGCGATTGTCATAGTGCCCGTTGGAGCTCTCTGCGTCGAAGAGGAAAATTTTATTTCATTAATCATGGCAAAGAGAATTCATTAGACGCTAATGATATTTCCCCGGCACAAGAAGAGCGGAGCCTCCCGGGGAGAGTGTGTAAAACAACGGTGGGTGGTTTTGTTAATGGCGACGCCGAAGGAAATTAGATTATTAAAATCTTGCCAAGATTATCATTACTGTTAAAGCGAGAACAAGCTGTACGACGACGCGTACACGTTGATGGCATTTATAATTGAAGGTTTGTGTCGCTCTTTCGTGCAGAGAGCTCATGTCGCGAGTTTATGTCAGAACTGCTGTAACAAACACCAAGTCGCAAGCTGAAAAGGTTACAGTTATACCCCAACTAGACGACCACGCTTAAGCACTTGTCTTACAGCTTTGACAGGTTAATATAAAGGATTCTTGCTCTGTCACAGTGTAACACGTTGATCGATATCAATATTCCCCAAACTGTAGACAAGCTAAAAAGTAGCACAACGCTGACACAGTCCCAGCAGAGCAAAAAATCTCACCCCGAAAAACCCCGGCAGTGTCCCTACTCAGCGATAACGGGTCAGATCGAGGCCGAGGGAATTATTCTGACAGTGAGCAAACTTTTTTCCCACCCAAATGCAATAGTTTCGCTGGTCCGATCTTGCTAACTTTGAAGCTCTCCGTTGCCTCCTAGGTTAGGTCCTCGCCTGCTCTCCTATACAAGCCGAATAGGATAAAAACATTTAATGACACCGAAGCAGAATACGCCCGGAGTGGAGTTACAGACATGAAACCAATCTGTGAAACCCTTGATTTTATTGTGTCTCGGATGCGAGTGTGTGTGTGTGTAACTGTGTGTCTGGGGCCCGGGCTGGGTCTTTGATTGTTATGCACGGTAGGGATGGGACCGGAAAGGTTAGTGTCTCGTGGGACACAATCGTTTGGATGAGCAGAGAGAAAACTTTCCTCGCCCGGGCTCCAGGCAATGGGGTTTTCCTTTGTGTACCGGTTGTGTGTCAGTTGTGTCCTGGTAGAAAGAGTTGAGTAAGGCGAAAAGGAAACAGAACCGAATCGAAGGAAAGTTTCATCCTTTTGCCCGCAAATAGACAGCCGATTCGCCCGCGTGGCGATGGGTTTGGTTGCTGTGTGGGTGGGCCGCCGTTCGACTCGAGGTTATATGCCTCGTCTGTAGGGAGTTTTATGAAATTATCTTCATTTTTCTTCAGTCCCACCATTGCCGGAGATCGTTTTCACTAGCCTCGGCTCGGGCAGGATGGAATGCCTCACTTAAGGAACTTCTTTAGGAAGTTAATGGGTTTTTCGCGGAAACAACACTATTACAAACGACGACGCGCCTGCGGAGCTGCTTTTCTGCTCCGGTACCTAGCACGGCAGCTCGCCGGATCCTCCTTGGGTAGCATCGCTCGGCTGTTGCATATTTGAAGAGTGCTATTTCCAGCATCCAGCGGCGGGGAGTGGTACAGGCAGTGGGGTACGGTTGTTGTTCTTTGATTGGATTTAGCGGGAAAAATATACTAACTCCACAGACACGGCAGATATCCTGCCACCGTCCCGCTCTGCACCAAGTCGTGCCAAGTAGTTTGTGGGGATTTTGGGTTGGGAAGAAAACAGAGAGGATAATCGTAAGAAACTGCTGACAACCACGTCGATAATTGCTACCAGAGGCCCCCTTGAGACGGCACAATCTCTCACTTGGCGATGTTCCGATTCAAGAGTGTGGAAAATTAGTTTTAATCATCGCACACCTTGGCAAACGCCCGCCAGTGCTTAACTTCTGGTTAAACTCCTTGTTACCTAGGTAGTACCGTTTGTGCCATCCGTTTACCGCGGGCCGTCACTTTTCACGCCTTGCGCATCATTCTAATGATGGTTGGAGTATCCGGGTTTGCTCAACAGTAATTGTCCCGCTGTACGCTATCCGGCGCTATTCGGTCTCCGAAGCATATCCGCTGAAGAATCACCAAGACACTAATGCAACTTTCATCGTTCGTTTGACGTTAAAAAAGATATAGCAACAAAAAGGATTCCTTTCAGACGGTGTTGAAACAAAAGCGCGTCTGAGGTGGTGGAATTTGTTGAGAATAGCGCTCAGGACGACATCAATGTCCCCCATCTGTACCATCCGCACACACACACACACACGCACACGTGCTCATGACAACCGGAAGGCAATTATCTCCGTTGCACTTCGCTCCGACATGTTGAAATCCAACATTTTGTACTTCGTGGGTGTAGTGTGTGTGTTTGAGCCCTTTCTTTTCTTTTTTTTTTTTTGGAAGCAATATACGTGCGGTACAATTCCTGCATTCTTTCGCTAAGCTCTCGACGTCCCAAGCGTGTCGACCTGTCTTTCGTTGGCGCTAGAACTCGACGGCACTGCGGAATGCACAGGACGGAATTGTGGATGGAACCGGGCGCCTGTTCTCGCCCTGTCATCGTGGGCAGACGACACGGACGGGCGCGCTTGTTCTACGTGTTCTACGGGGTTTTGGAGCACTTCAGAGTTTTGTTCCGACAGCACTGCTCCCAGATCGCTGGTTGGTGATGGCAATAATACGAGTACGTTTAACTTTGACATGTCTCATTTCATTGCCCGGGAGGACATAAATTAAAACGAGCGACTTTCTCCCGGCCGTCCCGTCCCTGTTTCGACTTCGACATGTGCACCATATTGAGGAGACTCGAACCGCATCGCTCACCGCCCCCAAAAAGGGAAAGATTAACGAGGTTTTAATTCGTCGTTATGCTAGACGCTTCGGTACGGTCTTCATGGGAAAATATTGTTCCATTAATGAGGGAATCTCTGACGTACCCTGCACGGGAAGAACACGATGGGGGGCGTTCGACAGAGCATCATTGCCCGGTTCTGCTCCTCAGGTAAACCCCAGCCAACATCAGGAGCTTCAAATGAAAGGCGTGTGGAGTATGTCTCCGTGAAACTATGCACTTGTGCACACTGCACAACCGTTTGTGGCACATGCAAATAGCCCCCTTTTGCATGTGCCTCTCTTCTTGTGCTTCTGAGCCATAAATCTTTTCTCGTTTGTGATACGTAAATTTCAATTTTCATTCAAAGTCTGTCGACAAAGACAATAGTACTGCTGGAGGGAAGGGTGGGAGCACTTTAGTAGTCGGGGGACGGTGTTTTTCCCTGTTTTATGCTCCCTAGATTATGACGGTGAGCACTTCATCCTGCAATGGTGAAGCGATATTGCACCAAACTCTCGCCAGTGACTGGAATGTGTGTGTGTGTGTGTGTGTGTGTGTGTCCTTCCCTCCCATTCCGAAACCTTATTATTGAGATAGCAACCGTTGTGGATTGTGACAGCAGGGGATTTAATAGTTGTCGTTTATTTAAACGCGTTCGCCATGCTCGCTATTGTCATGCTCTGCGATGCGCGTCTCCCCTGGTACCACACCCAGCGCGGACAGCAATTGAACCAAAATGGGGCTATAAAAATGATTCGCATAAATAGTCATGTTTCTGCAGACGCGCAAACAACCGCTGGCGAAAAAAAAATGGTTCCCCTGGAGACACCCTTTGCCTTGGGTGGGGTGAGTTGGTTCGTCGGCGAAGGAATGGGAACAAATATGACGAGTTTTCACGTCAGCGTGCGACACATTGTTGAGTGCATTAATCTGCAGTAAGCTCCCGGGCATGGCTGTGTTGTCCAATTCGGCTGACGTTAATGAGAGATCGCAATGTTCGTAGGAGGCCGTATCTCCCACATGGGAAGCAAGCGAGTGAGCTAGCAAAAAAAAGGGATCAGATTTTTTTTTATCACCCGACTGAAGATTATAATCGCCTCAAAATGTATCGGCCATATATTTCATCACACGCCATTAATGTAAGTCCGGCTAACGTTTTTATTGTGGTGTAGTAGGTGAGGTTTTTGTTTTGCTGTTGTTGCCGATGCGAAAACAAACCCGCACAAAAGTAATAAACGAAATTGACAGCCGTTTCGGGATGGGTGCTATGAGCTGTCATATTACAGTCCCATGTTTTCTTCTCTCTATGCATTCCCAGCCGAACTGCAGCCAAGAGAATGCCAGCAGGTTGAGCGCTTTTTTGATGAAATATGCGAAAAGCCTTTCATTAAGCCGTTTTTCACCAGATCCCACAGCCCCAGTCAGTGGGAAGAAGGGAAGAAACGCGGAGGCGGCGGTCTACTACTGTGTGCACTGTGACGTTGTCGTCTCGGGCTTGGAGTGGAATGTTGAACGCGCGTGTGAGTGTGAAAATTCATCACACAAAAACAGACACACACACACCGAAAAAACATCAAAGTCCTCTCATAGAGCCGTTTTCCCGGCTTTTGCTCGCGCCGTGGTGGTGACGTGTCGGGAAGTTTGTGGGGCAGCATTTTCCGCACCCACACACACACACACTCCCGAGACAACTTCACCCTCTTCATAAAGCAGGGGCGTTTTCTGCACCGTCCGAATAGGATATGGTGGTGTTTTTTCGGCTGCTATAAATAGGTGCAATTTTCCACCGGCGCTGGGTTGTGCGCTCGCGTTTTGGTTGCCACCGCTCCGCGCTGTGTGTAGAGTAGAAGGTTGTCAGGCGCAACATGTGGGAATTGTTTGATGATGGTGGTGGTGGATGTTTTCGGTGCCCTGTTTTTCCGGTGCTTTTCAAACCGGGGTGATGGTTGAGCAAAACCGTGCGAGCTCGATCCAATCATCCTTTGGCCGTACCGTTGCCTCGAAGAGTGCGTCATAGATGATTGGAGATGGGAGTTGTTTGCTTACGGCTGCATTGACACCATCAATACCTGTGTAATTGGAGCTCGAGTGCCTGTCAAAGTAGTTCAAGAAGGTGTACACTTACCTGAACATTTTCATTTATAGAGTAAGAGTGTTCTTTTGAGTTCTTGCAACTCGTTTATATCTATTAACAGATTTACGAAATCAACATACATTTTTAAATGTACTGAAAATCTGACAGTTAGTTCCTAACATCAAATTATTTGCTCCCCTTCCCGGTTATTTAATGCATCGGGTCAATGACACGGTAAGCTAAGCACAGCAGCAACCATTTCCAAGTTGTCTAATCTTTTTCCAACCACTGTCTACGGGGATTTCTACCACGGCCCAAGAAACTGCCAATGGTGCAGAACAGACGGACGCGGCAAAGTGTGGTATCGCGTGACGAACCACAAATTCTTGCTACGGTTTCCGAGGACTTCCCGATAGAACGCTTCCTTTTGCCTCGGTCTCTTTCTCTCTCTTTCGTCGAGATTTCGCAACGGTTGGTTGGTGTTGATTAATAGTGTGCAAATAGTCTTGTGCAAAAAAGATTACAATGTACTGTGCAGCTGCACCATCAGCTCCGAGATGTCTTGATGTATCGCGAAGGTTATGAGCTTGTTTTACTTCCTTCCCTCTAGTCTCAGTCCGTCAGTCAGCAGTCCCCAGCGTGTAGTAGACGAACCATTTTAACGAAAAACACACAGCTTCCGCATCCTAATGATTTCGGTAGCGCATAGCGTGTGCTGTGTGCATGGGGCGAAACCGGTTGGTCCCAACGAGACTGGCAACGACGACACTGACCAAAGGTTGGGGCCTAGGTACGGTTGCGGTTACAGAAAATAGACATCGCACAAATCATTACCAGAAATATATCGCACCGAGGAGAGGAGGATGTGGTGGGTGGTGCAGAGGTGGTGATACGGTTGCATAATCGAGTGACGGAAGGGAGCTGTGAATAAATCGGAGGAGGTACGGATGAAGCAGAAAAGTGACACCAAAGCACGGCAACGACGTCCGTCAGTCTGCTGTCAGTCAGTGCAGAGGGGGGGCCCAGCCTAGTGCATCACGGACGATGTAGAGATACCTCATCGAGGGTGATGTGTTCGTGTGTAACACCCTCACCCCTGTCCCACCTCAAAAACGCGAACATGGTGTGACATTTTCATTGACATTCTGCCGGTCCCGTGTGATGGTGTGGTGTTGGCGATTCGATGTTGGATCATTTTCCGCATTCATGCGGACACCCACCACACATTTCGCGTGCTCTCTCTCTCTCTCTCCCCCGCTAGCTCCGGACGGACTGTGGTGTCCCGGCTGATAATATAACGACTTGGCAGTCAGAAAAAGATGTACTGCGCTATTTAAAAACAGCTAATGAACTTCTTTATCACATGCTGCGGCTGACAAAATTACTATCTAGACAAGCGTTTTTTTTGTTGTTGCGAATATTATTAACGCTGACGTGTCTCGGTGCCTTTCAACCAAGGGAGGCCCCCTCTTTCGTCGATGCCCAAGGTGTCAGCTGTAGCCCCGTCCGTCCTGGCTTGTATTCTGTGCAGCCACATCCGCCCTCTAATCGCAGCACGCTTGGCGATTTGTTTATTTTTAAATCGTACAAATCACTTGCACGATTCGTGGGGGGCTTGTTGCAGTGTCGCTGGTTCACTTTCACGCCATACTAGACACACACACACATGCGCGCTATGTCGATCGTCGTCGTCCAACTCGATCGCCATCTGTTTGTTTGAGTTCGATTCGGAATGGTTAAGCTTTAAGTGTTTTTTTTTCTGTTGCTATTTGGTGAGGGTGTGGGGTTGTCTAAGGCGAACGTTACGAATGTTTTGCTACCTTCGAATCAGCAGATCATATGATCTGGTTGGTCTACCAACCACCACCCCCTTCGTTGTATCGTTTCCCAACACTGCCCGCAACACGTTGCTAAGGTTTCTGGCCGGGGGGCGGAAATAGCGAAGCTGAAAAGGCTGTTAACATAAACCCAGCTCGAGACGGTGAGATATTTAACCGTGCTGGGGGAATGCCCTATGTCTGCTAAAGCCTGAAGTCTCCCCAAGGTAACATAATGCCGTGCGTCGCAACGGCAACGGCGCCAGTAAAATGACACACTTTTTGCGTTTTTTTTTGTGAACGATAAAATGTGTTTCCCTAAACGTGGGAATCGTGACTTTGGGAGTGCGAACGTTATATGCACTTTTACTGAGAACTGGCGAAGCGTGGAGGAGATGAGGTGTCCGGTCGGAATGTGTTAAATGTTTGCAAACCGTGAAAGAGCGTACCTGATTGTGCAGGCGTGTGACTTCCGCTCGATAAGTGCAATTCCCACCCTCTCGGCTTCGAACTGTTTAGGGGAAGTGCACAAGACATCCCAACGGATCTACCAGAGGGTGTGCGGTTTCTCTCGAGGTGTGTGTGTGTGTGAAGATTTTATTGCACCGAAAACGGTAAACACCGACACGGATGTGTGTGCGTTTGCTAAGATCGACAAATCGTGAGTCGTAAAGTTGGTGTCGTTAGGAACATCCCGCCTGCGTGTTTTCCCTGATCGTCTGGATCGTTTCCGTGTGTGCATCGATAGCATCGTCGAAGATCGAGGTGTTAAGTGAGATCACACCTTTTGTTTTCGGAGGGAGGGAGAGCAAAAGGGAAGATAAAACTGTTGTCTTAAATGAGGATTAGAAAAGCTATAATTCCTCCTTCATGGATGGAACAGAAAAGCGGGTTAATTAGGAGGTCATCGCTTGCCAAAATGGCAGACTAATGGCAGACAGCCCACACAAATAAACACAATAAAATCGACATGTGGGATTCATTTAAATTCATCCGTAAATAGGCCAGTGCAAAGTTCAACCCATGCCAGGTACAAATCATGTCCCGATCTTGATCTTGCGCCCGACTCTCCTGCCATACGAAATACAACCCATCAAACCAAACCATTGACAGCTCTCTCGTAAAGATGGCGCCACGATGTGTTTACTGCACGCGGCTCTACCAGGTTGGGCCATTGTTCCGCCGTGGTTCGATACATGATCCGGTGCGCCGGGGTTTTTCTTGCGTAGGATGAAGCAATTTTAACCGGACAAAAGGTGCATGAAACATGAAAGCAATGTCGAACGTGAGCGCACGCGCCGCGCGTACGTCAAAACACGCGCCCGTGCCCATAATGGCACAATCTGCGGTTTAGGGGGAACAGAGTATAGTACCCGGGGAGGTCAGTTACACGCGCCAACTGACAAAGCCCGATCATGGCAGCACCTCTTCCGGTGATTAATGATCAATTGTCATGCGGGGTGCAGCCGTGTCGGTTATGTGATTGTTGACATTGTTCCGTGACGCAAAGGGAGAAGAAAGTGTGGAAGTTGGGCCCTGAACGCAACACACTGCGTATGACTTCGTATGAGGTCGCACCAGTCCAACGATCGTTTTCATCTGGCGTTTTTTTTTGCGACCTCCTGAGCTTTTGCATGACAGCTCTTTGAGACCTCTTGGAGCATCCTGACGCATTCTAGGCACGTCCGGCGGGGTGAACCTTACCAATTGAGGAGAACACATGCCATGGTATGCGCTATTGCCGACATCTTTCTGCAAACTCCCTCGTTCCCTGGTTGCTTGCTTTCGGACGTCGCACAGGCGCTCGGGTCCCGCGATGAAGTGTCTGTAATTATGAATAATATTTCATACAATAATTATTCATCAAAGCTTTCTCGCTATCTCTCTCTCTCGCTCTCTTGCTCACCGAAAGATGGCGCTCCACATGTGTCGTTCGTAATGGACGTCACGCTAGTTGAATGCGAAGGAAACTATGTGCCTGTAGCGGAAACTACCGTGCAAGTGTGTTTCTATTTTGAATGTCGAAACACTCGCATACGGATCGTCTTCCCCTACGATCTTCGTTTCGTTCAGAAAGAAGACACTAAGGCTTTCTCTTTTTTTAGTTTTTGTTTCGTTGCTTCACTGCTTCAATTCCCGGCAAAAGGAGTTATGAAAACTACGACGGTAATGAATTGAGTTACCTCACCTTACGGTTCCGGCAGCTGGCAGCTGCAGTAGGGTCACGAATGCATCCAGTGTCCCAGGATCCCTCGCTTGCCGTGTAGTTCTAACCCTCTGCTTGCCAGGTAATTATTTATTCAAAGCTTCGCGCAAGCACACTCACAACACACCAGGGTGTAGGGTGTATTTCATATTGCGCACCCGTTGCTTTATGGAGAAAGCATTCGTTAACTTCCACTGCCTGATTGCGCAGAGGAAGAAAGAAACACGAAGCACTCACGCTCAACCCAGGGTCGGAGAAGGAATATTTAAAACGGGAATAAAGCGCGTCCGGTCCGGCTAGAATTAATTGAAAAGTCATAAAAAATTCCCGCAGCCTTTCGCGTACCTTGGGATACTATTCTGCATCGAGCGTGCTCACACACTTTGTGTCCTGAGCTCTGGGATGTACGGCGCACATTTTTCTCATCGTTGGATGCAGTTCCTTGCACCGCCCTCCCGTCGGCTGTGGACGAAATCACTTGTCGTAACGCTTTCCGGTGTGTGTGTGTGTGCATATCCTACGCTAATGGACAGCGAAGGTTTACGATGCGATAAATTTCATTAAAAGGCAGTACGCTTCCTGTACTGGTGGAATTTAATTTGTTTATTTGAGACGGGTCGCGTTTTCACTGTGCGCAAATCCTTTTGTTGGCGTAGGATGTTGAACATCTTGGTAATTTGATCCGCGGGACGTCCAGGGATTTCATTTGCAATGGGTTTCTTTTTGTTTGATGCTCTAACAGTTGGCTATTGAGATATGCTTGCAAGGGAATGGAATGTATTGCATTGTTGTACCGGCGGCACATACGATATTATTTGCATCCGGGCTAATTTTGTGTGCGCTTCAGCTGCATTCCTTCATGTCTTATTAGCTGATGATGGTGGTTGTAAACATGACAGTTGTATGATAAGTTGGCAAGATCTTATTGTTATTGAACATATTTTTTATGCACGTTTGCAGCACAAAGAAAACCCTTGTGTTTATTGTGGATTGTTTATTCTGCATGCAATTAAATAAACTGGGAATATATTGCCTCAATCCATTTTGTCATTAAAACACACGCACACTTTCCAAAAGGGAGCTATAAATCCGTCCCATGATGCAGTTTCTCTACCATGGATCGCAGCAGCACAAATGGTTGACATGGTGGAGCAGAATAAAGATTGATTTACTTGTTCGCTAAACTCATTCGGAGCGAAACATAAACAAGGCGCGCAACGGAACAGAAATACATTTCTGCTGAAAGGGCGATGATTAACTTGTTGCGATGTTGCTCGTTTTTGCCCGTTAGAATGACGTCAGCTGGATGCAATCCGTGTGCATTTCGCAATGTGTCACACACACACATACACACACGGCACCGAAAACTCGCGCTTTCACAAAGTGTAACGTGGCCGTGATGTAGATGTAACATAAATAAATGGGTGATTTAAACGCAAACAAACATTTGGGGAATTTGAAACAAAGCGAGTTTTTCGTGGTTGCAAAATTGGCTTGTTTGCTGGACGATGAAAGATGGATTATGAGTGCAAACGAATGCATACGTGAACACTGCAGCAATATTCAGAGCAATCGATAGAGCAGTTTGGAGGAGGAGGCAGGCGTTTGTAATGAGGTTTTTGGTGACTGCATTTAAATGTCCAACCTCATTAGAGCTCAACTCATTTCAAGCAATTGTGACTTCTGGTCGTTATGAGTTCTTGAATCTGTTTTAACTCTTGCAGACATCAGTCTGCACTGCCGCTAATAAAATGCGCTCACTTTAGTAAATATGCCATCAGTACGTCAACTTGGCATCGAATGGCGCACGCAAACCGTTGGTAAAAGTAGTTTGCAGACTCGGTCAATGACTTCCCGCTCAACGGTGCTGTGTCCTTGAGGTGCAAGCGCAAGTTGTTCTACCAAAAAAAGATCTGTATGTCTAGAATACGCACGGAGCAAAAAAAACTACCTAACACGAGTACCCCGCTACTAAAACGGCACCCAAATCGATCGATCAAGCAACGAACCTCGATCCGGTAGATCGTTCAGATTTTCGGCGACGAAGTTCTTTTTTTGTATGCGTGCGTGTAAGCGCAAATAGTTTTGGCTACCAGATCGTACACGTTGTGTGTATTCCAACAAAAAAAAACTGTAAAAAAAGTCTGCCATCCAACAAAACCATCCACTTGAGTGAGCGAAGTTCCACACGAAGCACGGGAAGAGCGGGTGGTGGGATCCGCAAAACTGTGGATACATAAAACGCAACGAACCGAATCCCGGATGTGTGGCTGCTTAGCTTAGCGTGTACTTGCGTGGTTTCTTTCGTGTTGTCCTCCCCCCCCCCACCCTTTTAGTCGTGGTTTCGTAGGAGTTCACGGCTCGTTTGCCTGAGATTCCGAACCGCAATCTAATCGGCCTGTCGCCTTCTTTGATGCTTCGATCACGATAGCGCATACACGCCTGGACGGGGAGAATTGACTTGGGGGGGACGATGTTGAAGATCGAGTGGTTTCATTTTGTTACGCGTGTGCTGTTGTTGTTTGGTTTCTGTCAAATGCCCATGAGTGCAGTCAGACAACCGTTTGGCACAACCGTTTGCGGGCTGTTGTAACATGTGCTGTAACCATTTTTGTTTTGCTCCTTTCGAGGGGAAGTTGTGGATGGTAAGAGATGCGTGCAGTAGGCGTTGAAGCTCGGCTGTTCCCACGGGCGTCATTTTAATTTGAAATTGGATGACCAATCTTTTGTGTCGGAGGTTTTATTTGTTGTGTACGATATGGTACTTACGGTTTGACAAAGGTTTTGCCTGATGCTTTTTGCCCATGTGTTTAGTGTTTCAACTCAGAGGTGCATTCACCTCTGTTGGATCATATATCCAATCATTGGTGGCATGAAAATAATTTCTTATCTAAATTGTTCGTAGTTATGAGAATATCAGACATGGAATTCTTTGTTTTCTGAAAATACTGACTATATCGTCAAGACAACCCAAATTCAAAGCTTCAATGTGAAGATCTTGGCATCTACTTTTCTCGTCAAATTCTCAAAAAAAGCACGCAGGCAAGACTCCCGGCAAGCGCAATGTCCAGTAATGTGTGAGCTAATTGGACACTTAGCCCGATCATTCTTCACGCCTACTCATGCACAACTTTTCCCAAAGCCCATCCATCTCTGGTACCCCGCAAGGGTGGTAGTGGTAGTGCAAGAAACGGCGTAAGATGCCTCCGTACGGCTCATTACGCTCGGCGATTAAGTTCTGCTTTAAGACACGACCGTCCGACATTTGCTGAAATTGGAAATCTTTTGCTGGAAAAAAAAATGTGTGAAGAAACCGCAAAAGCCACACTGAAAGAAATGGTGAAGAAAATGGACGAAAAAAGGGGACCACATCGCAGCAGCAGCGCCTCGTCAGCACAAAACCCGGGCATTGCAGCACGAGCTGTTGTTGTGGCACGGGGATATGGCTGGAAATAAAAGGGTTTGTGGTAGTCATTTGTCTTTCGCGCTAATCGACGCGAATGGCACGGAAGAACCTAAGCTGTGTGTGTGAGTGTGGGGGTGAGTTTTCGGTAGACATTTCCAAGACCTTCCGACCGGAATCGACCGTCTGAAAACGGGGACAGATTCGTCGTGTGCCTGCCTGGGGGTGTGTAGAGCTTCTCAGTCAAGCTTGCCCAGTTTTTTTTTTCATTCCTTTTCTCCACCCAGGGCTGGAACTTTCCGAACCGAGCGCGTAACGAAATAAGCGCGAAAGGGGTCCGTCTTTCCATAACGCGATGGAACGCTGGTGAGGGATGGATGATGCGCTGGCTGGCCCGAGGTTTGGCATCAAGCCGTGCGGGGGATAATTTATTTAACGTTTTTAATTGACGCTAATAAAGAGATAAATGTTGGCAGGTTTAGGAAATTGTAATTTATACTTTTGCCACGGGCACACGGGGAGCAGGCAGCGATGATGGCCGTTTGGACAGTCGTCGTGCAATCCGGTGCGGCATTATTGGATTCCTTTTCGGTGTTGGTAGCGCAAAAACTGCTGTTAGTCATCGCTTAACTGGTGCAGAAAATGGGATGTGGAGGTGTCGGATCGTTTTCATATTACCAACATGTCTGAGTACATTACTATCCATTGCTCTGCTTTTATTTGACGGGACAAAATGTGCAGCGATCTTGTGCAAATGTCTCTGCAGAGTAAAAATATTGCACCATTTCGGACAACTTTTTCAGAAAACATACTGCTTAAAACAAATTTCTTTGATGAGCCTTCTGCTATTGCTATGCGCATAAACTGATGAGTGTAAAATAATTTAACACTTGTTTATCTTCCATCAGCGCAGAATTCGAGCTCCATTGGATTTCCTTAAAATAAGCAAACAATCAACATTTAATCAAAAAACTGTTTCATACTTCATTGCATCCTCAAATACGAGCCAAATCGCGCACAGATACGTTTTGCCTCCGTGTCCGCACCGTCAGTCTGAGAATGACACTCTAAAAGACCTGTAGCCGGCATTGTTGTACTGTTCACCGTTTGTTTCAGCATTTTTTCCCCATTATGACGCTCCCCTTATCTAGCCCAAGTCGCTTGGAAGTTCCACTCGTTTTATGACCAGCTCGGTAGCATCCGCTATAAGACCGGCGCGCGCTGCACTGTGCGGAGTGGTGATTTGGAGGAAATTGAAAATATAAAAATTGATTGTTTTGCTTCATCGTTTCGCTCCTTCCCTCTTCGCTTTGCAGCATGGTTTTCCCGGCTGCTTTGTTTTTTTGTTTTGTTTCGCACCACTTCCCCAGGGTAAGCGACAAACACTGGGACAAGCATGAAGAAGTAAATACCAAAGTTAGAGCGAGTGGATGAAAATACCAAACTACACGGTCCACGATTAAGACGCACAAGAGGCAATGTGGTTTGGGGCTAGAACAACACAGCAAGTGGGCTCGGACGGACACTTTTTTCCTCAGAGTGGGCTGGCTTATCTCCACCGTCGAATGACATTCCGACGGTTTTGGACAGCAGAAAAGTTGTTTCATTTTCATTCCGATCTCACGCGATCGATCGCATTGAGGCGCATTATTTGCCGGGCATTCTATTTAACTTTCCCCGGAGCGTTGCGTTGCGGATGGAAAATTGATTCGTTTCATTTACGTCTCGGGGCACCATCCGATAAAACCTCCGTTGCGAAGAAAGCACTTCTGTAGGGGTGGGGTTTGGTGCTGTGTTCATTTGGAGAGAAAATTCGGTGCGTTTTCGAGGTCATTAAGATATTCTGCTGATTGCATTCGATAGGACGACAAACAGTTGTGTATTGTTCGAGTTGCCCTCGAGCCACCGCTTACGCCTTTTCCTTTCCGGTTCCGGCACTTCCTGCCTCAATTGTGGCCGGTGGCCGGAAAAGCGTATTCAGTTTATGTTTGCTCATTAATATACCAGCGTTCATGAATTAGTTTCCTTTGTTTGGCCCAGGCTGTTGATTATGCTTTTATGCAGCGCGAGACGTAATCATGCCACCATTGGGACATGAGGTGACCGTCACCTAGCAGCTCGTTGACGATGCATAATAGAGCATGGTGATCATTATTGGTTCTTGCACCGGTAATCATCAGTTGGTTCCCGCCCTCGCGCGGCTCGGCATGCGGCTCGTAATCGTAATGTAGTACACACAGTCAATAAAGTGTACAATACAGGTGACTATGATAATGGAGCCTGCCCAATCGTGCTCGGGAGTGAGGGATATTAGTAGCACATTGTCTATTGTTTGTCCCGCCCATAATGATGCTGCACAAGAAGTTGTACATTCCGGCTCCAACAATGTGTGGTATATTGAATTGGTCCCAGACAAGTGTTTGGTACATTTTATGGTACCGATACTGCATGAGCTGTGATGCTACAATCATGTTGAAATGCTTCCCTTCCTACTCTACAAAACCATCGTTCATGACGGTTTTTTTCTAGAGTAAGGGAGTTGTCTGTATGTTTTTTTTATATCTGTTATGACAGTTGGTGCTGCAGGTTGTAAATTATTTTTAATCCCTTTCCCTCGCTGTACGGTGTGTACTGTGTTTTGATGCTGCACTGATGGGGTCGTTGTCGCTGATGAAGATGTTTGTTTAGATAAGACAGAAATAAAGTATACACACACGCACGTATGCAGCCCCCTGTGTGTGTGTGCGCCAGACGGTTGGGTCTGGTTTGGGTGCAGATGGGTTCCACACCACAACAGTCTTGATAACCAGCAACACACACGCCGTGGGCTCTTCATTGGCACAGGGCGAAGCATAAGCGACGAAGGGATAAACCATCACCTTAGATCATCCTGGAAATTAATGTCTCTGCTGTAGGTCATTCTGTTCTCCACCGTGGTGTGGTACCCGTGATGAAATGCTGTATAAACAGTTTTGGCAGCAGGGCAGTAATGCCGTAGTGCTCGAACCCGGGAGATGGTGATAGCGATTGCATTAATGGTACACTCTGTGTTCTTGCCATGTCTGGCTGCTTCGTACGCTTCTTCTTTTCCTGTGTGTATCTTTGGAGCTTTCAATTTGAAACACTCTCTGCCACACACCGTACAGCATAATCTCCGTAGTTGGCTTAGTTTGTGTTTGAAGTTGGTATGCTTGTTTTTTTTTTAAATATTTTATTTGCACTTCTATTTAGATAGAGCCATTGACACGAAACGGGAACCAGATAAGCCCGCAGGCTCGGTTAATAACTACCATTGCGCTCCAGTGGTTTATGATGTTTTATGCGCTTATCTGGGGGCATCTTTGTCGGCATACTGGAGCCGGTGGGATAAGGTGATCGCTTCTATTGACCGATTACCAGCGAACGCACTGCTTACGATGGCGCTTTGATCGGCTATTTATTGATAGTACACGTTTCACATGCCCTTTCCCCCTTTTCCGTACACGCACATTACCGGCGGCACCAGACCAAACCAGACAGCAATACCTCAAACACAACCGCAATGTGGTTATTCCTGATTACGGTTTTTTGTTGTTGTTGTTGTTGTTGGTGTTGCACACTGTAAAACCTTACCCGTCCGTCGGTTCGGGTTTTATCAATCACACATTCGTGTTGACGGGGGTTTGCTACTCGCCACTTCACTTCGCCACTGCCAATAGCCAGCACGCACTCGACAAACATCCGCATCCGTATCATCGGTATCGCATCCCGATACCCGGGTTGTGAATGAAATGGGAATGCGATTTGACAGCTTGATTTACTGATTCTTGACAGATGAGCCTGCGCTCCGCCCTGGGCTGGTAGGGAAAGTAAGTCCCGGGTGATAATTTACGACTCCCGATCTCGTGCATCGTGTGCAGACGTCCAGACCGGCCGGTATAATCGAATAAGAAAAGGTTCTGCGGCAGAACAACCAGAAGTCACCCGGTCGGTCGGCTGGGAAAGGGGTTCCAGGGGTTCTTTGGTGGCGATAGGTTATCTAGGCGTAGCTTGTGGATGGCGTCACCGTTAACCGTCGGTGGGTGTTCCTAAAGGTGCTGCCGGTGCGACGGTCGTAGAATGTAAACAAATGCCGAGAGTCTCGGGATGCACTGGGGTAGCCATCGTTTGTGTGTGGCTCGTTCTCTCTTTCTCGTATTCTCGCCCAACTGGATGCACTTTTCGTGTACGTTCTTGGGTTTATTTACTTTTTAATGCGATGCCAAGTACAAACCGCAGCTTCGTGTGGCTTTTGGGCCGATGTTTGTGTTTTTGGACAGGGCAATAAACGAAGAAACGCTGATCATGCATATTCAATCAGCGTATGATGTGATTTTGAATTATATTGAATGTTCTTTTTTTTAAATACTGTTGTAGATTTTGGTTCATTCGTGTGTTCACTAGGTTTATATATTTCTTGCACACTACTGATACACAGAGTAACATGTTCTTGTTAGTGTAATTTTACTCCGTATTGTACTGCAACTCCCCGTACTCTAGCATAAATGAAGAATTGATGGAAGCGCCGAGTTAATTAACATTGTAATTGAATTTCTTTCCCTAGAGCTTGCTTTCGCGCATAGTAGGATAGAGTTTTAAAATCGATGAATATAGGGCATAGTATAAAAATAGAAAACATCTCGAAAATCGATAGAACTTGCGTTTAAATTATGCGTACCACAGCAGTACGAACACAACCTGAAGCAGAAGCGCTCCAATCTACCGTTCACTTCATTCATTAAAAAATAAACATATGCAAAATTGTAGCTAACGGAGCAGAAACGAAGTTCTATGAATGCGTCACCGCACTATTCTCGCTACCCTTGCGCGCCTCGATGCCGTAAATCATCCGTTACACCTCGCCGGGTAATCGCCGCTCGCGGACATACTTTGTCATCAAAGCTGTGGAATAATTAAAACCCGTAGGCACATTAGCGAGCAGAAATTGTAAGTCCGTAGCTGTAATCTGTGATCTTGCAGGAGCACCCTCAATACCCTCGGCACCCTTGGGAGGTCAGTTGGCTTGCATTACATTTGAATGTATAAAATGCGTCGTTTTGTGGCGATACGTCAGCTTAATAATTGCCGGGAATCTCGAGACTTTTTCAAACCGGGTGTATAAAATATACATGAGGTATAGTTTCCGAGAAGCGATGCGTTAGCTATGGTTTTTATTTCCGGCTACACTACGAGGAATATTGCAATGGAATATATCAATTCGTTTGAATACAATACATGCAACCCGTTTTACAGATGATAGAGAAATGATATCCATTGATCAGAGCACTGCGCAATCCCCCAGATCTGTAGAACTGAATAGCGAACTATAGGTACATCTCACTTTTCCACATAATTTGCTTTCTGAAAATCCAACAAAGTAAGATGCTTCAGCTTTGAATTTCAACCCTGCTAACATACGGAATCTTGTTCCGTTGCAAAACACAATTGATTTATCCAGTATTCCGTTTTGCATGTGTGCAGGGTAGCAGAAGAGAGCATATCATTTTTCGCAAGAACTCAAAACTATGTGGAAAAGCAATATTCATTTGGAAGTGTAAACGTAATTGCATTTCTTTGTAACCACCATCGTGCAAAGAGCAAAGATATGAATGCTGTTCAACACTCTCCTACCTAACAGTGCATCGTGTGTATGTGTGTGTGTGTGTATGTTTGCAGATAAAAATATCCACCCATGACCGGTGTGTTTGATTAAGATGAAAATGGCAGAAATGTCCTGTAAATGACAGCAGTGACTTGTAACGCCCATCCATCATCTCGCCACTTTGAAGTGGACCCACGGCCCTGTCACGGCGTGGTGTAAAACTAAGGTAAATAAGCATCGATAAATGCGTCTGCCCGTCGTCCCGGTCCGTTTTCTTTGTACCTTTGGTGGTTTTTTGCAAGCAATCGAATGCATAGTTCGTCCCCTTGGGACGCGAGGAGAGTTGGAAACTGCAGCACTTTAGTGCATAGCCGAGCGAATTTTTGCTTCCTTCCAAACGCACACTGTAGCCATGTTGGCCCGTCGGCCGTGGTTGTGGGTGGATGTGCAACATTGTTGCACCCAGCAACCATTCGAAACCTCCCGCCAACAACGAACGATGGATGTGTCGGTGCCTTGAGGCGCTTGAACTTTTTTGAACCGAACAACAATTCGTTCGCCCGACGAACCTTGAATCGTACAACTTTTCACAACGGCGGAATGGAATCGTGTACCGCAGACGAGGCTGTGGAAATGCCTGGGGTCACGGGCAGGGCATGATATCACTTCAGCAAATATGTAATCTCGAGCGATGCGTCTCTCGCGCGCGCGCGCGCTCGCGTTGACTTCAATTGGGTGCGAGAGCGCGATGCGCTGGGGATCGTTTGTTTGGTCCCAGACTTGGGTGTTGGGAGATGTTGGGAACCGCATACTCCCCCAGATCCAGCAAAGGGAATGCCTTTTCTTTGCATCGATGTAGTCACATCATCGTGCTCATCCTCCTGGGTGCGTTGCGGGTGATGTTTGTTCCTTTATGCCACGTACACGTACAATGCGACTTATTTAGTTGTTTTCACATCCTTTTTTTCTGTGGGGAAGAAGTCGAAAGTGGTAAATATAGAGCCGGCGGTCTGAGTCGGCAAAAGTTATACTTGTCTTTCAGTTTGAGTTGATTAAATTTACTCATTATAATCGTGGAAAGTCGACAGTACATGAGGGACGTGTGGGATAAATTGTGTCGGAGAATTTCGTTAGATGTTGTTAGGATGTTTGTTCTAACCACAACTGTACGGAGCTACAGAGTACAATTCAGGGTTTGTTTTAGCGTGAAAATGATTCACAAAATATTTCAGAGACATTGCATCCATGGAATTCCCTTTTTCCAAGTAGTTGCGTCATACTACTGTAAAGCCAGCAACCCAATTTAAACCAACGACAATTCTGAACCGTGAAAACAAAGCATTTGCCCAAGAAAGGCTTTTCAACCTCTCTCACTTTCAATTGCCTCTGCACTATAAATGGCAGCAAAAGTTCCTCTAATGTGACCAATAAAATAGCGTTTGATTCGATATATGGTTACCCATTTATTTCAATTTCCAATGCCCGTACGTGGCCCGATCGATGCGACCTTTCGGTGCGACAGATTCGTGTGTGCGCCAACTGAACCAACTAAAATTGTACCCAAGAACGAACCTAACCGTATACTTTATCTCTTCCCATTTCAGGTAAATGATGATGATGCCTTACCAAACGAGCTAGAAAATTACTGCCAAAGCGTCAGCGATCTATCAATCAGGAAAGAGCGTCGCAAGCACCATCAATCGTAGAATTGAGGAGCGAGAAAAAGGGTTTTGCAATCATTATCAAGCTTTTGTCGGGTGGAGACACCTTCCACCCAAGCACTTACTGCTGGTTTGTTTTGTTCTGACAGCTTATTCTGCCACTTGCACGCTTTTATTGTAACGTGGTTAGGCAGAAAGAAACGATCGAAAATAAGGTTTTTTTACTACTACTCCCCCTGCTGTGCCCGCCTGAGCATCACACTCGATTAGCGCAAACTTAAAGAGCATCTTTTTTAAGCAGCGCTCGATAGCCTGCCAGCATGTCATTCGACTGTGCGTCGTTGGTGCACGCGCCCCAGTGTGACAAACGAACTGTTTCCAACGAGCGAGCGAGAATGAACAAAAAATCCCGCAGGAAAAAATAAAATCCCTGTCAATGACGTCCGTCACGCGAATCGAACCGCAGAATCAATTTCTAGCCACGCGGGAAAGCGTCATCGTGTGACAGCGTGCTAAAGCGCGCTCGCGCGATGACGGAGGGAAGAGGTAATACGCACGCGTCCTCCGTGTACTGGAAAAGGGGCGCGAAAGAAAAGGGGGTTATTTTTTCCCCCGTTCCGCGTAAAATATCTGCGTCGCGCGTGGAGTGATTGGATCGACGGGTTGCCACTTGTCGCCTCGATCGGCTGTAACTAATAGGAGTTTAATTTCGTTCGAAACGAATTAACACACTTGCGAAAAAGGGAACGAAAACTGGTGGGCAGATTTCGCACCCTTACCGGAGCCGTCTTTCTTTGGGCCAACGCGGGGCGTTTATTGTTTAATTAAGCGAGCAAACAAAACACCACAACAGCCCCCCCCCCCTTTCCTATTTAGGAGAATCTGTTTATTTCATCTGTTTATTTCATCGCTAGCTGCTGGCGTGCGTGTGCGCGCGTGTGTCAAAACTTTCGATACTTAAAAACAAGCAAAAGATGGGGCAGCAGACCCATTTATCCCAAGCTTGCTGCCGAGAAGCTGTGTTTGAAAACAGGGATGAACCAACCGCAACTACAACAACAACAAAAGCGATGTAGTCGCTGAGATGCAAAAATTAAGCTACACAAACGCCATCCCAAGCAGGTTATGTGGTTTGCCCCACCACTACTGGAAATCAAGTCCCGTTCCGGGGCGTTCCAATAATTATGCAAATGTTGGAAACGAAGCTAATAGAATGTACAAACACACCAGCCCCAAAGCTTTTTTACCTTTTTGCGCTCCCCGCTTTTCGAAGATCTTAATTGACCTCGAAATGGGCAGGCAGGCTGGGGAGCTGCGTGGTGGATGAAAAACTGGAAATGGCCCCACGCCTTGCTAAACGCGCGCCCGCACGCACCACCTTAAGGAGTAAGATCTTAGGATTGCTAATTAGGTAAAGAGTTTCTCCAGTGAAGTGCCGCGCCGGCTCGACTCGCTCCGGACCGTTTGGTAGAAAAGTCGATGGAGGAGGAATCGAACGGAGCATCAAAAAGGTACCATCGCTCGATAAACATTTCGCTTTACGATTATGGCACCTTGGGTGCGGGTACTCTCCCTGGACACTCAATAACCCGAGCGCAACGGGTTTGACAGGAGCGGGCGCCAAGAATGTCAACGCAGCAGAGAGACGGGGAATAACATCCGAAGCAACACACGAACGTGGGCGGGCCAGAAAGAAATGCCATTTTCTTCAACTCTTGGGTGGTTTTTTTCGTTTGTTGTTGGTTTGTTTGAGACGCTTGCAACCAGTGCAATTGGCCACTTTTTTTTCTACCGGTTTAAGCGCTTTTGGGGACAGTTTTGTTCAATTTTGTCCCGGATGCAGATGCTGGAGACGGATAGAGAGAGAGAGAGAGAGAGAGACCAAATGCTGCCATGCTTCGGAATACGAAGTGAAAGCTGGGGCAATGTTTTACCCCCCCCCCCAACCCATCGTGACGGTCTGGTGGTGTGTGGTGGTGAAGGTTCCACACGCGAACTGGAAACAATCAAATGGCTGTGTGAAATTGGTATCGTTCGTGCCGGTGTATAAGTGAAATAACATCGGCAGAATTACTACTGGAACTGGTGTCTGCCCTGCAAACCAGCGGCGCATGTGTGCAAAACGTTCCCAGCACGCTCTGGTCCAATTGACACGTCCGACAACTGTCGCACGAAGGTGCGGTGACAATTTGTGGATGTGAGCGTCACTGAGCTGCGATGACACCGCGATGACTACGGAGCCGTGATACAGAAATCGAATTCCGAGTCCGTTACGGTACGCTGGAGACAGGGGCGTTGGGGACATTCAGCAGTCAGGAGAAATGGCGTCGTTGGTTGTGATGATGCTGTCACAATGCCACGACCTGCTGCTGTTCGATGAAGTTGAAGGGATTACACAGCTCAGTGGAGTTGTTGATATTAATGAGGGTAAATTTCCGCAGTATAGAATACCTTGGATTGAGATAACTTCTTGCTTAACTCGTAGTATTCTAATATTAGATGTGTGAAAGCTGTAAGAATCATTGGGGGTGTATTCTTGAAGCTGAGAACAAGCATCTGATGTTATTTCCTTCACTTCCTGTAGGAGATGTAAGTATGTGATTTTTACCAAGGAATCTTCATCTCGATTCTCTGCCAAACAAACCGTATCCGGCACGAGATGTACGAACGCTCCAGTACGCGCGATGGCACGCAAGTGTCGAAAGTGCACGCAACTTCACGCCATCGCGTCTGCCAAGTGTCTGCGTGCGAGTGTGAAGCAATGATTAATTAATTAACGCGTCAAGAATCGCGATGGCTCGGCTGGATGCGAAGACGGCGAGCGGGAAAGCTGCATGGTGGCAATTGGTTCCAAAAAGGGTCCTCACTTCTTCCCTTCCTTGTCCAACTGATTCGATGTAGACAAGTGGAAGCTGCTGCTGCTGAATCAAGCAATAGCCAGCAGCAGTTAAGGGCTGATAAATCATACCACCGCCATCATCATCACCATCATCTTCATCTTTTCGGTCTGGTGGCGTCACACACAGACTCACGCATCCCCCGGAGTGGAAGCTGTTTGGAATGTTTGGTGTAAACTGGCTCGCCAACGCGAATTCCCCCCCCCCCTCCGAACGCGGTCGCACGACAACGAGATGCTCTTCGGAGAGACCCCGAGCGACATAAAACACATTTAGCACACGATGTCGAACAATTGCGTTGATTAATAGTGCCGTATATTGCGCGTGTGCCCATGGCTTTTTGCCGCACAATTGTTAAGCCGGTTACGGATAAGGGGGGTATTGCGAAAGGGGGAGGTGCGTAAACCAGCCCTCCCCCGGGGCCGTTGACTTTTAGTTAACTAGAGTTTGTTTTTTTTTCTTTCTGCACCATTGCACGAGTACGCGGTGACATGGATGCTCCCACGTGAATTCTTCAACACAACACAACGCCCCAAACGGTTGGTGCCCTTTTCTTTCCCCCCCCCCCCCACCCAAAACAACTTGCAAACTGGATGCAACCGTCCTGTAGGTGGCACAAGGGAACCACAGACTACCCCACGCAACGGCTTACCACAGGGACACACGGGCGACGCGCTGTCATCATGGTTTGTAGCAGGCTGTTACCCAGCAGTGCTGAGGGTGATCTTCAAGACTGCAAAAGCCTGAAGTTGCGAAAGCCCGAAAGTCACAAACGACCTGATTTATGTTGCACTTGCAGGGCGCACTAAGGGAGAAATGTGTGTTGTCTCATCCGCCCCGTTCTAGTGCGCGTGTGTGGGCAACGACGCCGTTTGCTGATATATAGTGGCATACCTGAGAAGATGCTGGAAAACGCGCCATGATCAGATGGTGTACAGCGCTGTATCAAAATGGAGAAGAAACAGAAACACCTCTCAGGAGCAGGAAGATTTATGCTTTCGCCACCGAGCGCGTACGCGTGGTGCGTTGGCTGGAATGATAGTTCGCCGCTTCGGTAGGTCCGATGCTGTCTTAATTAAAGAATGCAATAGTTTACCCGTAGCTCGCATGGAAATGAGCTCGCCGCACCGCGGTAAACCAAATGGTAATGGCGGCATCTTGGAACACGGGGCGTATAAATCAAGTCTTCTACTACTGTTCGTAACGACGTTCGTCGGTACGGTATTGCCTCTCGTATGCCTCACGTTCGGTCGAGAGTCTGAAGTGCTGAAAACCGGTACAGAAAAAGCGTGTGTCTATCTGCTCAGAACATGTGTAGTACAAGACGCGAGGCACATGTGTGCGGGGTTTTGTACTCCACAAGGGTGGATAACACCGTATCTTGACGACCCGTTCGGCTCTAGCAACGCCACCACTCGATAAAGAGATAATTTGGTTGCTTTCTTCAAAATCAAATAAAAAAAACGGTACCTTTCTTTTGCGAAAGGAAAGGAACGAAAAAAAGGGTATGAAATCAAATAAAATTTGAATGAATGCTTGCTCCGGACCGCGTGGAAGCGGCGCGAAGCAGGCGGGATGTTGTATGATAATGAATAAATAATTTTATTTCCTCACACACACTTCGGACGGGTTCGCGTTAAGTGCTTTTAACGTGGGCTGGGCGCTGGTCGTCGTCAGTTTTTTTTTTTTCAACAACAGGACTGGGAATCTTCCCAGCTCATCACATACCGTTCGTACTGCTAGGCACGTGCGATATTGATTTCATTAATTATCACGCATCGTGATACGCGTGTACGTTTTCCCGTGTGTGGTCAGGTATGTGCTGCTGGAATGCGTACAATTCCTCAGTTCCTCGGTGGAAGGTTTTTTTCTTCTTTTCATCTTCCGGTCGGAGTTTTTGCCGTCTGGGAGCTTCACAAGCATATTGCATTATTATTGGAACCCAACGGAGCAATTCGAAGGCTCAAGAAAGCTCTGTGGCCTTGTTCTGGCGTAAGCATATCCAACCATCGCAACCTTTGGAGCATTGGGCTTGAATATTTATAAAGCATTCAAAAATGCGCCCTAATCGGTGCCTTGTGCCTTGGCGATTGAGTGAAGTGATTTTGTAAAACTTGCTATCACTTTAGGTTAATGGAAATATTAAACCATAGAGTTGAGCGTAATAATAGGTTCGATTACCATACAATCCCAATCGAATCTCCTATCGCTATTGAGATCTGGTGCAAATCTCCGGCACAAATTACTTTCAACGAGCTGTACTATCTATTCCCGTATCTTTCACCCAGCTCGTTTCCCGACCATCCTTCCTGTTCGTAGTAGGAAGTAATAAACCACCCGTTAGGTACTGTTGAAGCATATGGGTTTTCGACTTCAGATGCGGCCGGTTTCGTGCTGGAATTTTCAATTCGAGCCAATCGATGACATTATTACGCCCTCCTACGAGCGAGTCAAACGGCGTCGTGTTGCTGTTGGGTTTGATTTTGAGTAACGCACGTCGAATCAATTCGCGAGATGCTGTGGCTGCTGCTGGCGCTGCGCCGTTGATGTGTGTGTTGTCATACGCGTGTGGCTGTGTATAGGCCATCAAAGTTCATGTTCAGCCGCTTCGCCCGAACCCCCCACCCGATAACGGACACGAACCCCGCGATGATGAGTTTTTAATGGCACAATTCCAACCGACGGCACCGACTCGTGATAGGGATGTGGCGGGTTAAATCAATAAAATATTATGAATGGTGAGCAATTATGCGCTTCCCAGGTTCTCGGTGTGTGCTTGTGTTGCAAGCAGGGATGATAGAGTTTTAGTGCTGTGTTGGTGTGTGTGTGTGTGTCCAACACACACGGCCTTACTGTCGTGGCTTCCGTGCCGTCCGCCGTTATCAAATATTGAACACAGAATTTGTACGGATTTTTTTTTTATTTTGAGTTCGATGTCAACAGCGTGGCGTTGATGGTGGAATAAATGCACCACCATCGCTAGCGAGACAACAATCACGCGTGGACTTCCATGCACTGCTAACTCATTAACGGTTTGTTTTGGGGTGGGTATTGAAATTGCTTATTCATTTAGTTTTTGCAACGATTGCTCTTTGGCTGCTCCTCATTAAGGGCGTTGAAATATTAATTTATTTTAACTTGACCAATTAGGGTTATTTATTTCAATGTTTGAATACCTTCCCTAACCTGCTTCAAATGATGCCCTGCCATTAATCAGTGTTATTTTTCTGAGAAGCTACACGTTTGTTTTTAGGCCCGCTTCTTCTTAACTGGAGTAGCGTAAGTGATCCATAACAATGACTTATTTTTGTTATTGCTTGTTGTTGACGATACATGTTTGGATATCAGAATCAGCAAAAACCAGGATATGCTCCTACCTTCCACAGACATTAGGCTTTGGCCTGCCATGAGCACAGGCCCTGCAAAGCTCGTGTCAATTGCAGCACGCTTCGTGTTAAAGTCTAATTCGCGCAAACTGCATTAGATTTCATTTGACAAAATCGTCCAATAATCCTGATTTGCACCAGTTTTCCCGGGCACGGTGCACTGGATACGCTACGTTAATGGCCATCGTAGATGCACGCGATGGTCGGCATACCGATGCGCCACGCTCCAGCTGTGCACGGCTCCAGGTACATAGCTGTAGTAATCCAATAGGCCATTCGATCGATTGGATCAACTCATCCGATGCGACAAACTGAAACAATCCCCCACACCCGCCGGGGGGGTGCCGCCGTGCAATGGAAAGAAAGGTATGCATTCTCTATTTGCTAGATTTGCACTCTCTGCCCTGTTCCCGATAATGGTGCGCTGACATTGAGCTGGCTGGTCGGTACCGAAATACCTTAGACACACAAACACACAGACACCAACCAACCACCCGGAGTGGTCGCAGAATTGGATTGGATCACTGTGCACAGGCCGCCCTGCACCGCATTGCAACATACTGCACCGTGCAAATTGGAAACAATAAAGGGGTAAATGCGCGTTCCGAGGCGCAATTGGCGTCCCCAACATTGACGTTGTTACTACCGGTAGTGTGCCGTTTTGTCCTTCGTATCATGTCCGCACATCTATCGCAGAAGGGCACACTGCTAACTATCGTACCGCGACTGTGTCTCCGTGTGGTACACCTTGGAATGCTCTTTCTGTCCTACTTTTTGTCTTTGTTGGAGTTTTGTTGTTTTTGCATCGCCCAACGACTCTGGGAGTTGATTGCAGTGGGGTCTAATGTCACCCTAAAAAGGGAGAATGTTTGCGTGTATGTGTATTTATCGTGATGCCGTGGATAAGAGTCGTTGTTCCGGGGTGGCATATCCGTTCACCCATCTATTTGTACGCTGTACGCTGTATTTCCTTTCCTCCACGGGGTTCTTGGGCGAACTATTGGCATTGCTCCGGTTTGGAATTTGCGCCCGGTGAACAGTGTTGCATCGGGCTGAGATCACCATTTCCACGACACCGGTGGCACCCTTCTGCAGTCGGTGATTTGTGCTGTCTCTGGAAGCTTTGTGTGTGTGTGTGTGTGTGTGTGTGTGTGTGTGTGTGTGTGTGTGTGTGTGTGTGTGTGTGTGTGTGTGTGTGTGTGTGTGTGGTGTGTGTGTGTGTGTGTGTGTGTGTGTGTGTGTGTGTGTGTGTGTGTGTGTGTGTGTGGTGTGTGTGTGTGTGTGTGTGTGTGTGGTGTGTGGTGTGTGTGTGTGTGTGTGTGTGTGTGTGTGTGTGTGTGTGTGTGTGTGTGTGTGTGTGTGTGTGTGTGTGTGTGGTGTGTGTGTGTGTGTGTGTGTGTGTGTGTGTGTGTGTGTGTGTGTGTGTGTGTGTGTGTGTGTGTGTGTGTGTGTGTGTGTGTGTGTGTGTGGTGTGTGTGTGTGTGTGTGTGTGTGTGTGTGTGTGTGTGTGTGTGTGTGTGTGTGTGGTGTGTGTGTGTGGTGTGTGTGTGTGTGTGGTGTGTGTGTGTGTGTGTGTGTGTGTGTGTGTGTGTGTGTGTGTGTGTGTGTGTGTGTGGTGTGTGTGGTGTGTGTGTGTGTGGTGTGTGTGTGTGTGTGTGTGTGTGTGTGTGTGTGTGTGTGTGTGTTGTGTGTGTGTGTGTGTGTGTGTGTGTGTGTGTGTGTGGTGTGTGGTGTGTGTGTGTGTGTGTGTGTGTGTGTGTGTGTGTGTGTGGTGTGTGTGTGTGTGTGTGTGTGTGTGTGTGTGTGTGTGTGTGTGTGTGTGTGGTGTGTGTGTGTGTGTGTGTGTGTGTGTGTGTGTGTGTGTGTGTGTGTGGTGTGTGTGTGTGTGTGTGTGTTTGTTCCTGGTGACTAATGTTTCCTTCACGATGCGCCATCATGCTAGAAAGGCCAGCGATGATCTAACTTATTCATGTTAACTCTGTGTGCTTTGAATTGGATGTTTTCGGAACCGGCACTGGGGTTAGAACTATCTATTTACTTGCTCCAAACGTGATGGGTCCAAATATATTGCTTCTCCTTGAAGGCAAAAGTTAGTGCCCCGTTGGCGTGCTGAATCGTTTACTGGCTATTGAAATTAATTCCCACGCAGCCATCCCCAGTACAATGCTGTTATCCAGTTCCAGGTAGCGATATCAGGCTGAAGACATGGCTTTATCCCACGCCAAGCCCAAGACGGTGGACGCAAGTACACCAGTAATGGATGAAGATTGCCGACGGGGCGTCCACTACCTTCCGCACTATTGGACGGCATGCCGACCGTATCGGTGGTGTCCCCCGGGCTGGAGATGTCTGTGACATGTCCTGTCGTCGAACGTAAGCCGCACCCACGCTAATCCTTCCACGGTGAGAACGCAGGTGTCTGTGGGTATATGTGGTTGACAACCAGCTCTAGCGATTATCTCCTGCCTCCGCACGAACCTGGTCGTCTCTTCGCATCCCGTTTGGTATGCTCCCGAGGCTTCAGCGTCTTCATTATCGCCGTCCCGGATTTACCATGTACGGAGGTGTACGGACGCGATACTCCCACGCTTATCAGTATCCTGAGTACCGCGGGTACGATGTGTCGATGACGAGTGTTTCTGGTGAGCTAATTGAAATTAATGGGTCGCATAGGCGCCTCATCCCAGGAGTTGTTGTGCGTGCAGGGAAAGGCTCAGTGTAAGACCTGCTTTTCAAGCACTTTAGGCCAAGCTGCGGCAAGGTCGACCGCGTTTTAGCTGTGGCAATCGGCACTAGCGCTGAAGCTGATCGAATGGAAATGATAGGCGCGTAGGCGAAGGACCTACCTTGCCATACTTTACCCACTCTTCCTTCGCCTTCGTGGAGTAGGTTCTTGTTGTGGTTGTTGTTGTTGATGGAGTACAGTGTATATATAAAGTACATACAGCCGAGGCTAGGCTCATTTCCAATGCAAATATAACGCTGCCGGTGAAACGGTAGTCGGATTGGAAGGAACAGCTAGGCGAGGAATTAGTCAGATAGGATCATCGCACGTCTAGCTGTGGTGCTTTAGTAATTAATCAAGTTAGTAACAGCGAGCACAAGGATTCACTGTCTCGGAAGGCTTTGTTTGTGTAGCAGGTTGGAGATGTTAGAATATGTATAGGTATAAAGTGTAGCTTATCTATTCTAGGAAGAAGAAAAAACAATACTTCAAACGATACTACGCACCTCTTGGAATATCTTCAAGGCAGTCAAGAAATCGCACAGAAAGATAAGCATTACCCTCTGTGGGCATTGCAATTCCTCTACCCTTCTAGCAGCTCATCAGCTTTGATTGATTACTACACTGAACGGTTAATGCACGGCCGTTGTCTCAGAGTTAATCAACACCCGAGGCTATAGTCACCCGCATCCATTTTGGGCAGCAAACAGTCGGTTTTGCATTCCGGCCGCGTGACAAATCGACCTGTTGATCAGGGCAGGCAGGTGTGACATTGAAACTGACAAAAAACGAACCGGGCCGACATATTTCACAAACATTTCACACAAACCACGGACTTCGATTTTTCTACCTTGCGCGGTCGCGTGGGGGGTATGATTTATTTTTAAACCCGCGTTTGCCGGTTCGTAGGAGTGCGCAACATTTTTGCAAACATTTTTAAACCTAGACATCACGAACAGGAGAATGGGAAGACAACCGCTGACTGGCAAAGAGCATGATTTCCTGCCCAACATAGTGGGGTGGCGAAGAGTGCCGATTGGAAGGTAGTACTGCGGTGCGACAGCAACCAGGGGTTCGGTTGTGCGCATTTTGCACAATGCGGACGGATGTCAACTGTGGCGTAGCAGCGGCTGTCTGCTGTGTGCGGTACGGTCCTAGCCGGCTGTCCATCACGTCGCTAACTTCTGACGCAACTTCCGGTTCGGGGTTGTTCGCCCGGCACGGAGGAAGTATGCAAAATTTGTTGATTTTTGTGTGTGTGTGTGTGTGTGTGTATTGCTTCTTTCTTTACTGTTAAATTATTTTCCCGTTTAATGCTAAATATAAATCAGCAATATGATGGAACAGTGTTGCGAAAAAAAAAAACAAAGCTAAACTCCGAAGTCGACAGAGAAGAAATGCACGAAACAGCTCGTCTTTGGTTTTACTTCTTCGCAGTAGGGAAATTGCCCGCATAGTGCACAACGGACCGGGGCCGTTTGCAGGGCCAATCAAAGTTCGCCACAAGTTTGAGCCGGAGTTTAGCTCGTGCAACTGCAGTTGATGAATTCATTCCTGAACCTGATAGTAGCGCACAATAGCGAAGAAAGAAATACAATCGGATCGGGATAGCAGAAAGTTTAACAGTCACTTGTCAACCGAGGGGAAAGGAGAAGTTTTAATAATCCTTTTGAGCGACAATTTCGATAGGAGAATAATTATGCTTCTAATTCTAGCAGAAGAACAAGCAGAAAAGAATATTTTTTGTTTTGTTCTGTAGCTGCTAAAATACTTATTTTTTGGGTAGTGCCAAATCTACATAATCTGTACAGCGGAATGAGATTTCGATGAGTTGTTTCACCATCTGGTTGAATGGGATTCGGAGACGCAGTTTCTACGGAACCGTTTTCTCATTTTTCAAATGACAAAATCGAGAAAAAATACCAATCACATTGAGCTCTTTGTGTTATTTTAAGCGACTGGCTAAACTTGGAAATGGGTTATCCTTTGCGGCCGGTGGTAACGAAGGGGTAACATTTTCTCGTCCTTCAACTGACAAGACCCCACGCTCACACGCATATCAACGGAGCGCACTTTCTACATGTGCAAACGTCGCGCTTTTTACGCTTCTCACCCCTGAGGGAGCAATGGCTTCTATCTGACAGTTGTTTGAAGTCTGTCACCTTCTTCCGAAAATATTACCCTACCTGCCTGCGGTACGTGTCGGATTGAACGGGTTAAAAGTCAGTTGACCGTACCGGGAAATGGGAGCGCTGCGACTGTCGGCACAGACATTAAAATGCTTGCTTGGCGAAAAGCATAATGGCGCAGGCCGTTTATTCTATCACTTGCGGCCAAACCCTCGTATGTCTGTGTGTGTGTGTGTGTATGTCGCAACTACCGCGCGCTGTGTTGGCAAGAAGGTGTGATATATTGCTCACAACGGTAGCACATCTCATAACAAAGTGCGCAAGATTTATTGGTTGCGGTTCTAGGGTGCTCTATTAGTTTATGAACGTTTGATGTGATTTTTCGGTGGACAAAGGGTTATTTTTGTGGCAAAAGTCATCTGCTTCTTAAAGTTCTGTGCGAGCACGGTTCTATGCAGTGAAAGGCCCACTTGATAACGGTGCAACGGTGTTCCAGTCCGAGAGAATTAAATACAGTTGTCCAATGAGCTACACGGACACTGGGGGATGTCGTCTGGTTCCTAACCCGACAACAAAGGGATTGAATTTAGCTTAGGTAAGCGATGTTTTTTTCTTTCTTCTTCTTCCTCTTGCCTCCATACTCCTACGGTCCTATTCGGAAGACAGCACCAAACAGCACGATTCCAACTAGCGGCTAGTGCTGTGGCTGAAAGAAAACACCGCTGGGGTTTTTATTTGCACATTTGTTATTTGCGTTTGGTGGGGGGGTGTCCACGCCCTCCACCATCGTACGACAATGCACCTTTCGGTCAGCGACAGCGTCGACAGTCTTTGAAGATGGAGCTACGAGATCTAACGTTTTTTTGGCGCTATGGTGGAATATGTGAACGCTGGGCTTAGATATTCGCTGGAGCCTGGCGTTCTAGCCTGAATGCCAGCAAGCAGGAGAACTACACAAAGCGGCAGAGAGTGTTACGTTCACGGAAGAATGATGGCGTTGCAGCGTGTTTATGGAAGGCGGACTTTCAAGAACCTCCGTTGGCACCTTTTGTTTATTGATTGTGGGTTTGAGAAGTGTACTGTTGGAGAAATAGAGTTGTAATGGAGAGCAATTCTTAGCTTCTAACACTGAGGTGAATACATCTCTGGGTTGCCTTGTTATCGGATCTCTTCAACATGCTTATAAGTCCTATCGATAGTTGTGATTATTAAGGACATACATCTAAACCTTGCCGTGAACAAGTTGACCATGAGTTGATTGCATCTGTAGCACTATTTCAACTGACCCTGTCCAACAGCGACGCTTGCGAAAAGGGAAGTTATTAAATTTCTTTGGCGGTTATTTTCACCTGATGGTAGACAATTTATCGACTGTTGTGTGCCGGAGGTTGGCAATAAACGCCGCAAACCCGACTTCGCCTGGCCCGGTACGGTACGCTCTAGCTTTGATCGTTCGTTAGATAGTCGGCATTCCACGAGTGAGGCTTTCTTGCCGTTCAAGATGGGATCAATATATATCAGAAATAGATTAAACAACTGCCCCCGACTCCGTTTGGTACGGGCCGAAGTGACGAAGAAAACTACCCGAGATCGGAGACTATCTGAACGATCCAACCTGGTTGGTGGGATTATTCCGGCAAGGGGGAACCGGTTCACTCGGGCCGCTCGGGGTGGAATCCAAGATCGGACGCAAACGCAGGAAAAACGGAAATTTACGGTCATCATTAATCTGGGCGTTGTAATGAATATAAACAATCGGCTGTGCACCTTGTGCACGTTGCTGCCACCGGCCGAGGAACACCGCCCATACTCTCGCCAAACCGCCTATGGGTCAGTGGAACTGATTGGAAGCTCATTTCAGCTCGCCAGCGCGCGCCAGCAAGTGCAGCAGTGCTGCTTGCTGGACTTCTGGCTAGAAAGCCGATCCCACGTTGGTACGCTCCGGACGACCGCCCTAGTCGCCGGTTTCCGGATTTAGAATGGTACCCACACCTTTCTTCCCCACACTACTGAAGGATCTTCTTTCACTCGCTCGCATCGGTACGACGGCTTTACTAATGGACGATAGTAAATTAAAATTCAAAGCCCCTCTCGTCGTAAGTTGAGGAAACTTAATCTTGACCCCGCGCGGACCGCGTCCCGTGCCGTCGGTTGGTCTTTGCGATACACTCCGGTGTGGAACTACCGTTTTGGCCATTTGTTTCAGCGTACCCTTCAACGCAGTTCCGACCCGGGCGACTTGGCGTTCTGCATCGAGGGGGGGGGAGGTTCGTGCGCGCTCAAGTCGGGAGCGGGTGAGAACAGTGGTTTTCTATTTCGGTCCCGAGTTCAATCGATGAAATCAATTCAAGATTTATGGGCTGTGCGCCGCCCGGATCGGATCGTTTTGAATAGAGAGGGAGAGAGCATTTAAAAGAGGTAGCGGCTTGTATTTGATAATTTGCAGCACAGGAAGGAGGAGGCGTATAAATTGGAATAGAATGGAGGATAATTTTATCAGCATCTCGAGCCGTTTGTTGGATCGGTGCAAGGTGTTGGAAGAAGAGCTAGGTGTTTCAGAATTAATGTGCCATATTTAATGGACGTTGTACTTTGGGTAAAGATTTGTTACCGTGAAACGATTGCTAATAATTACAATTGTATATTCGTAAGACTTGAAATTCAGATGCAAATATCCTTGATGTGCTCATTGATTTACGTCAACGCACGCGTAATATAAAATATCAAACCCACTGAACTTACGGGTTATCGTGTAAAAAAGGAGTATCTTAAAATTACATCATTCCAATCCCTCTTGATTTGAGCCCTTTTCCATTTCGCTGATTCACGTCGATTCACTTTTCGCAACCGAAAGCGCAAGGGTATCCGCCTGATTACATAATTAATCAACGCTAATGGACCTTCTTCATATACATATATACACCCCCATCACACTGTATACGCTTGGGAGTGGAGCGTGGAAGGTGTTTGCCAAATCAACCTCTTCTACCCGTTCGCTTCTAACTTTTGCACTGCAAGCCAGGCACACTGGCCTAGTCAATCAATGAAAATGGAGCAGCAAACTCAGTCAACGTGTCCGGCAACGACGGCAACGGTAAAGGTACAAAGTGCTCGACGATAAAATCTCCTCTTCCTCCCCATTATTTCGGACGTGGTGAAAGAGGAAACTCTTCTTGTCGGGTTGCTTCCTTTCCCTCATGGTCGTCCGTGAGTGACGGAAAAGAAACAAAAAAATAACAGCTTCGCAAACCCAAGTGGTGAGGCTTTGCTGTGAGGGAATCGAACGAAGAAAACGGGGGGAGTCATTACGTCCTTGGAAGCACGGGTTTGATGGGTCATTTGTAAGGGGGAACATATTTTTTACGACCTTTTCACCATCAGCACCGGGCGTCTCCATTTCGCAGAAGGCAGAGCGCACCCTGGGAAATGTAAAGTAAGGCCGGGCGTTGGGCAAGCGTGGCGGAAAATTAGTAACGTCCCGGGAAGTAATGGGGGCCGTATTTTGAAGCAGCGCACCAAATAATGCAGAATGGGAGTGAATAGCTATAAAAGCTGCTGTGTCTGAGAGCTGCTGAGGCTTGTTGTTGCTGGGTGGTAAGTGTCACACCGTTGAATGGCACGGCATTTATGAGATTAGAATCAAATATTTCATCAATGTGTAGGATTGGTGCAAGAGTTATGACAGATCGTTTCAATTGCTGGTAAACGATGCAAACATACGGGCAATAAAAATGCTCTTCAAATGCAGACAGTTGCACTGTGAAACCAATTTAAACAAATATTAATTACTGGAAGTATGAACAGGCAAAGCAGTAGAGATATCATCGCACCATCGTGCAATGCAGTGTAACTTTGTCCAGCAGGGTGGACAGCAGGGCAAAATGGCAGAAGCAAGAAGCTATTTGAACCGTGCACCCAGACGAGCGATATAATTTGTGCCTGCAGGAAAAAGGAGGACGGACGTGCTGCTTTTATACCGTGAGACTCTTAATTAGAACTCTTTGCGTCAACCATCACCGACTCGAGCGACACATTGGCAGAAGTGTGTGTGTGTGTTTGTGTGCGATGGCCCTTAAGGGAACAATTAAGCGTACTGCTGCTAGTGTTGGCTCTTTTTGCATAATGTGGCAGCTCCCTTTTTTATTCTCCTATTGCAATAGCACCATACACTAATGAGTAGATGACGGATGGCAATTTTGGTGCGAAACGTTGTGCTTAATTGAATGGTGCTGCAGTAGAAAATTTAATCCTACCTCTCCGCTTCTGGGGTTGGCTCGGGCTGCTCTTTTGTTAATCATATCAGACTCTGTGGTTAGTGTAAGGTTGTTCACTGTATATTAAATTACAAAGCATAATTGTATGCATTGACTGCATTGAGGTGTGTGTTTGGAGGGAAAATTGAACCGTCCCGTTTGAATCGTTTCAACAGCCGAGGAGGTGAAAGGCACTATGCCAGTATTTTTGGTTGGTGGTTTGTAGTAATTGGAGTACAAATCCGATTCGACAAATCTGATGCTCATTTCGAACGTGCGTGGGTGCGTGTAATCTAAGTTTTGCTGATGGAGAAAACATTTTAATCGATGTCACGCTTTTTCACTACCGCCCACCACGGTATTCGTATTTGGCCCAGTGCCATAAGCGTCGCTGTGCAGCAGTGGAGCAAAGGCAAGGATTATGTAGCCAGAAATGGTTTAAAATGGGAGTAGTAATGAAACTTTTAATTGCCCCCCCCCCCCCCCCCGCCTCTACCCTCGTAAGCGACTGGCAGCGAATGAAACGAGCTAGTTATTAGTTGGTTGACGACAGCAAATAATGTTTCTGCGAAACGATCGGAAAGTTACATCAGCGAGCGACCGATAATGTTTAATTACGATTTTGGTTTTACGCAACAGTGTGAGGGCAGTGTTTATCATACACGTATTAAGTAGATTCAAATGTATTCAAATATGGCAAAACATTGAAAACTCTTATTTTCATATTGAAAGATACATTTCAAGTAAAAAATAGTAACATAATTGTTAAAAGAAATAATTAAAATGACACGTTTTAACGATTTCGCAGATAAACGTGACCATTCTTTTCTTAGAAAATCCACCGCAAACCCCCCACTGCACAACGAGCATCAAACCGAGCAGCGCAGCCAAAGCCAAATGAAATCATTCAAATGAAACAGCGTGAGCGTGATTAAATTTCTCACCATTTTCTTGTTATCATAATGAAAATAATTAAATTACACAACCGGCACCCATCGCCGGTGGAGCGCGAAAAATGGGTTGTAACTGAGCCGATGGGGGAGGGGAGGGGGGGTGATTGGGTGAGGATTTTATCGCGAAAAACTTCTCTCCTATCTGCTTCGTCCCCACTTACCACCGAGCAAAAGTTTTATCAATAAAGTTTGCCCACTTTTGGAGAGCAAATAATTTCATCTCTGGTGCACTTTTTGCAAGACGCCCTCTGGTTTTCGTAAGAACCACACCACCAATCGGCGGGGCGGTGGGTCAGTGGGGGTCGGTGAAGGGGCTTAAAATAATGATAATACAATCAATACTGCGTTGTTTGGCACTGCTGTCGGTTTGGGCCTTTTACTTTACCGAAGTGTTGTTGTTTGTTTGCGAAATTCATGCTTTGATGGTGGGTGAGTGCATTACCGTTGCTTCCTTTTTAGGTAGGCGGTTTGTACATTCCAAGTTCACATTTCATTTCACTGCATCCATTAAAAGTTATTCCAATCAATAGCTGGTGTTTTGTGGTTTCTTTTTTCCCTTTTTTCTATTTACATTTATTCAATATCGCGTAAAATAAATATCATCAATCTGTTTCGCGATTGCGTCTTCACATCCGCCTAAAGCCAAACCCGCCCGCAACGATTTACATCCCATTTGTATGACTTATTAAACGAGAACCTTCCTTTGCTCTGTATGCCACGCGCGTGTTTACTCAACTGCTGTATGATTTAACTCATCCTGGTCGCCCACCGGCCCACCCAAAAAAAAACTCATTAATGTTTAATTTGCCCAAAAATCTGAGCAAACCGAGCTTAAGCCAAAGGTTCAACTCGTAAAGCAAACCCATAAAAACCAACCACTCAAATTTGCAAAATAAAACACCAACACCGCCATTAGGTTGTTTTGCTTCAGCAGCAACGGACGGTGGAATGCGTAAAAAAATGAACAAAAAGTTTTCTCTCTCAGGAATGGAAAATTCAACGAATTTACATACACACATTTTCCAACAGAAATGTTTCATTCCGTTCGGTTTGTTTTAACTCTCCCTCCATCACCGGCTCACGTGCGGAACGGATTGCTTTCGGGCAGTGGTGGGCGTAGTTCAATTGGTTTGCTGTGAGGCCCCAATCCTTCCCTGCTGCTGGTGTCGAGTGCGACAAAAGCGGGCGTGAGGACTCTCTACCACTTTTTGTCGAGTGCGTTATCCTTGTTTTTTTTTGCATGCATTTGACATGTAGGAAGGAGACGAGCAGGACTAGTCATTCGGCAAAGTGGGCTTTAATTTTTCCTTTCTGCCGTATGTGTGTTACTGCGCTTGCTGTGTATGTGCGTGCTTTGGTCGGATGTGTTCGTTTCATCCGGTGTACCAATTCAAACAAATAAATATGTTTTTCTGTCGTTTTTTTGTATTGCTGTCGTTGATACACGATGTACGCAGAATATAAATTTACCTTCTGTGGCTGTCCTGTGCTGCTCATGGGGTAGAAAACGATGGCGAACCTAAAAGAAAGGGAAGAACAACGGAATGAGTTTTAAATTTGTTTAATTTCCATACAAATAAAGACGCATAATCGTGCATAATACTTCGATTGTTTTGGAGCCAACGCAAAAAAAAAAGATTGTTATCGGTCCAGTTTGCTATCGCTTAAAGTTTGTTTTTTCAATTCAACGGACAAATACCCCCAGTTGTTGAGCTACGGGATGCAATTATTTTGCAACGTAAATACGTTTCCTTCTATCTCCAATCTATAACGCGCCTATTCTGACTCATATCGTGCGTCGCGCAAAATCCACTTTTACAACTACCGCTTCAAAGCTTCTTTTCCCTGTCGCTGCGTACTCGATTTGCATACCATTTACGCATTCATGTCTCATGTGTATGTGTCATCCCATCAGGGCGCACACACTTCTGCTTCAAACACTGTCGAGCGGGGGCTGTAGAACGACGAGAGGAGGATGGAGAGGTTTCGATTTGCACAGCAACTGCATCGAGCAGCACGCGACAAACCCGTCTGTTCCGAGGGGGCATCGTTTTGGGGGGTGGGGGGGGGGGGAGGGGGGGGAGAGCAGGGAAGGGAAAAATCAACAAAACGTCTCCCTTACACCCGGGGAGCCGGGACAAACTACGAATAGCCGAATGGTACAGGGAAGGCCTGGGACAGCGAGAAGGCAGTGGAAAGGAAGCAGAAATCACGATGAGTGGTTATGGATATTGCAGTTCGATTTCCGTCCTATTTGCTTCCAAAGCACATATTTGAGCCATCGTGTGCGGAATAATGTTTGCTAGCGGTGGTCGAAAATCTTGCTTCATGTTTGGCCCGGCTCGGCCCGGCTACAATGCGGCCAAACGTCAAAGGCAAAGAGCGAAGTAGTACGTATGTTTGTGCTTACTTTTCATTGGGAGCTCTTTTCTGTTTTTTTTTTTGCGAGTCTATTCTGTGAGATCAAAGTTTCGGTGATTTCAGTGCTTTGCAAGAATTGTATGCTCGATCGGTGGAAAAGAAGAGATACAGTGCCATGGCTTTAGTCTTTATTTAGCAAAAAGAAGTGAAAATCACATGGACACAATGCTTAAAAGTACACATAACTTAATTTCTTGATGCTCTGAATAATATTTTCTCCCCTATCCTTCTGATGAACCGTTTGCCGTACCAGCAGCATAAACGTGGAACTCGTTCGAGCTGTCGGTCTAGCTTGCGGACGGAGATGGAGCTGCTGTCTGCAGCCGGGACGGATTTTCCATTAGCTTAATTACGTCCATCCTACACGCTGGACAGATCGAACTCGGGTGCTGCAAAACTTGGCAAAAACCCGCGCCACCCGCTTGCATCGACTCGCCCATCCATCCATCCATCATCAGTCGGACCGTAGAGCACTTTAGTTCGTGCGTATATCGATCGATACACACGAAGAGAAGTCCACCGTACTGAGAAGGTAGCAACACCCGCGTCGGAAGCAGCACATGGAAACCGTCGACGCGGTGTAGTGCGCCAGAACAAATGCGAATTTCATGTCGCGCGTCGCAGTGTGCTCGTCGTCTGGGTGCTGGTTCTCTAGCGCGCGAGACTCCGTTAAGTTCTCCCATTCGTTGTGCTGACATTTTTCTGCACTCGCAAAAGCGCCTCGGATGTCGCTCGAGACATCTTCACTCGAGTTATTTGCCAACGGGGAACAGTGATCCCAGTCGCGGAGTGTCGCCAGCTTACAGGCGGAATGAGGGTTCTGTGTACACTTCGATAAGGACATCAAGTTAAACAGCATTTAATTAGGCGCCTCGGTGAGATGTGCACCTCGCACGGTAAAGGGTTAATTAGGACGCGGAGGCGGGGATGGTTGGTCTGTTTGATTGATGCTTGAGACGCATTTGTACACATCTGCATAATGATTAGAGTGCAAAATGGAATGTATGGGGGCGTTGCACTGCTGTTGCTGCACGGTGGTGCATGATCTATTTACTGAAGGAATTTCATGTTCAAATATTGATTATTGTATTTTTTTCCTGGGCGATGCATAAGCGATTGTAGACGATTTCGTAACAGTAAACAAATATTTTGCCATGTATCATTTCCAATTATACTAATGAAATGCACTTTCGAGCAGCTTAAACGCGCCAGCCGTGCCTTTAAACTGTTAATAATTATGAGTTTTTCACCAAACTGTTTCACATTTCAACATTAAAATGTGTGCAAAAAATGAAATGGCGAAATTACTGACACGCACAAGCGGCAGACGCAAAACGGTTCGTTTCATTTCATTTTCACTGCCGAACCACTGTCACTCCACCAAAAAGACCCACACACAGCGTCACAGGGATTGTCACTAGCAATGAGCAAAAAAAAATAACAAAAACTTATACTTTAACGTACCTTGCCTTACACACTCATCGTTTGCAATTTCACGTCGCTCGTTTAAAACCATCGCTGCATGCGTATTGATCTGTACATTTTATTTATTTCCCATTTCGTGTACCCGATCTGCATACATATTGCGCGGGTATTGGCGGAATAATAAGTAAAGCGGCACGCACTGCAACGTAGCCACAAAGCGGAGGAAACAAACAAAGTAGTTTTAGCGTGCTCCTTCGTCTGCAGGCATGCGAACGAATTCGCTTCGCCAAAAAAGTGGAACATGCGTGCATATAAGTTGATTTTGGCGCTTAAATATGTATGAAAAAAAAAAACAAGACCATAGGCAGTCATCGACAGCGCACACCGGGGCGAAAAGTGTTCATTAAAAGGGGTCAAGCAAGCAAGCAAGCGTGCAGCGGGCGAAAAAAAAACCACGCCATAACACGTGGCCAACACTTAAACTGGTGGAGGGGTTGAATGGACTCCTTGCAACCGAAACTGCCCTCCGAAGTAGTCTCCGTGTGTGTGTGTGTGTGTGTCCCGAGGAGGAGGAAGGATGCCACCGCCAGTGCCAGGTGTTCGATCGGGCGCCCGTTAGATGTCATTGCCGGTGCCGAAAATTGCAGCCTAGCATGCGATTGCACGCCGGGTGGTAGAACTGCACGGTCTAGCGCGCCCGCCACGCTCTAGGCGCCTCGGGTGAGGTGGAAAATCAACGTCAAAGAAACATTTGTTAGCTTACGGCATTGGTGATGGGTACGCCAACCACCACCCGGATCGCTTTGTGTTTGTTCCGAGGCGAAATTCCGTGTTGCAATCGCTGCGATGATGTGAAGTGTACAGCAAGTACTACGTTGCAGAGTAGTGCCGTTGTACACAGCTGCACACCGGGAGGGAAATGGGTTCAAGAGGTTAACCCTCTCCCGGGCGCTCCCTTTCCATTTCACAGCAGAGTGAGTGGGGTAGGTGGCTGTACACGGTCTTACACGGTAGCAGGAGCACCACAAAAAAGGGGCGCACAAGAGGAAATTAGCAAAATAACGAGGCTAATATTCGCTTCAGCCCTTGCATCGATCTGGAAAGCAAAACAAGGAATGGATAAAATCCCAGAAGGGTAGGAAAAGAATACAATTTAACATCAACACATTGAACACGTGTTGCGATACGTAAATTAACGACCGGCGGTTCGGTGGGAATCAACCGAAGGGCCGCTGCCGCTGGAAGGTTGCGCATTCGTGCGTGCTGATTCGAATCACCTTCTTGCACACACATTCTCGTCGTCTCTCTCTCTTGGGGCCAGCGAAACCTCTGGGTGCCCATTTATGGGATGTACTGTTATTTACTGTTTGTTAGCGCTTACCTGCTGTAACCTCCAGCTCCGGAGGGGTTCAGGCTTCCCGCAAGATTTTTTCGTTGCCTTCTTTTGCGTTGTCACTGTGCCTGTGGTGGCTACCCTGGGCGTCGATCGATCAATGTAAAGTGTTATAATTTTGACTCCTTTTTGGTGGAGCACCGCGGCTGAGGTCAGGGTTTGTGAGGCGCGCATACTAGTGGTGAAGCAGAATTGGAGCATTACGGTTTAATGCTGCGATCGAAAAGGATCAATTTAATTAATTCGCTACCCCGCTTGTGGCCGGCATGCAATTAATTCTAATTGCGATGGGAAAGTGATTTATAGTTTGGCATTGCCGCATTGCTCTCCCTGCCTGCTATGTGCTAGTGGCAGTGGTGCTTAATTGAGTCGTCTGTTGTGTGTCGGCTCTGTCCTTCCATTAAGCGCGATATGTTTATTACGCGTTGTCTGTTTTGGTACGATTTTGCGCGTTTCTGGAATCAAGGACATGATTATGAAAAACGAACAACAGGATAGGCGGCTTACTGTAATTGTTTATTTTTCACTATTAATGGATTTAATGAAATTCGGGCTTCTGTTTTCATAGTGACCTCCCATGAAATTAATAAAAAAAAACTCTGCATCTTTTTGTTAAGTTTCAAATTATAATCTCTTCAGGTTTATGATGAACAGCTTTACGTTGCCTTTAGCCTTGGAAAATTAAACTGAAAGCATTTAACACTAGCTCGGTTGGAAGAAACACTTCCAGCAAAACCACTGGATTGCGGTAAGCTCCTTCCCTTCGCCCATTAACCCATGTCCTGCTTCTGCCTGGGCTGCTCGTTTCGCCCACGGTTGGTCAAAAACTTCAGCAGAAAAAATAACACCGAAGAAAACTCCATGCATGTACATGCATACATAAACATGCGTCGTGTTGTCATACCGGCGACGAAAGCCCTAAAGCGTTGCGTTTTTTTACATCTTCTCTCCTTAACTGCACGCGTTACGAATGGAAACGATGCTTTCCCAGGCTTTGTCACCCGGTCTGAAGCACTACCCGTTTCGTTGGTTTTGCCTGCGCCTGTGAAAATATTAATGCGTGTGCCTCTGGTGGGTCGTTTGTTGCTGCACTCTTCTCGTACAAAAGGGCGCGCGCATTTACCGCAAATAAATAGCGAACGCAAACACTGCTCGCCCATACTGAAATGGTTTTTGTGAAACCAAATCCTCAGCAAGCACACACATACACACACAACCACATTTGCAGCCGGTTGAGATCATCGCCAAACTGCTGTCGGTAGAGCTCGGTGCGGTTGAAATGGAGCCTTCGGCGAAGTAACACGGCCGTAACGCTCGTGTCGTTGCACTTGCTCTGGCGCTCATATCTTCCCTTCACTGGAAGAAGATGTCGCTTCTCAGCGCTTATTTTCTGCACCATCCTTGCCGTCCGTCTGTGCTCTCCTTCGCTTTGTGTGTATGGGTAATGGGTTGACGATGCCCGTGTCCATCGCAGGCGGGCTAAAATGCTATCAATTTTCAATTTTCGCTCGAGGGTGTAGTTTCCGACCGCGACGCGATGATTGCAATTCCAGCACACTTTGCTTGGGGGGTGTCTTTCCCCTAGCTACCAAACACATACACACACCTGCCCGGATTGGTTGCTGGAAGGCAAAGCAGAGGACGACTGATAATCTGGTGGCCTAAATACGCCAAATTCGACCTGTCGTCAGAAGAGTGAAGTCTTGGGAACGAGTTTACGAACTGCGAGTGGTACAGCTGTGGCAAATCGATGACATTATGGCATAATTGCAATCCAAATTGGAGTACATGGAGGTTATTTGTCGTTTCATTTGATAAACATTTACAGTAGCATAAGTAAATAATGCACAATGCTCTTCAAGATAGTTTTATATTTCAAAATTTGGCTTAACATAGGTACCAAAAACACTTCAAAATGTTTGCCATGTTATCCACTTTTCTCGCAAAAATCTGCTTTTACGTGCCAATTTTTGTATATCTTTTTTGTAATCATCTTATCATTTTCAGTCTTGCTTCAAATATTTTATTATTTTTTCGTGACGTAACCAGCAGTTTACCCGCACTTTGCTCACTTGTAGCTCGCTCCACAGCAAACAAACGCGATAAGCTCCCCGTCCACATCAATTTTCAATTTGACGAGTAGATTGAAGATAATTACCCTTGTTGTAACAGCATGTCATCGAGCTTTATCACCGTCGGTGCATCGGTGCAAACCTTTCTCCCCGAGGGAGCCGCTTCACAGTGTTCTGGTCATGCGGAGATCCGTTCTGTGTGCCTCTCTTTATTGCTCCCAACCGTGCAGACCGTGCGTCATCGCATCGCCTTCCACAAAGCCTCTCTCTCTCTCACACTTTTTCTCCCTTTCTATCGAGTTTATAATGCTCACTGGTGACAAGATGACAAGTACCGGCACCTTCGATAAAACCCTTAAAACCCTCAGCTCGCAGGGAACGCTTTCGTCCCACCCGTTCTTCCCACCCGGATACCGTCATTGGCCTGTGAAGTGCATCAAAATAATTAACTTCACTCACCCTGGCTGGTAACTTGCGCGTAACTACAGCCACGCGCCTCCAGTGCCAGGCGAGCGTATTAGGCTGTGCCTCGACCACCGAGACCACCGGTCCCATGCGCGTACGGTTGGTAAAGCGGATTTTGCTACCGGGAGCTTCAAAGGGGCAAGTTTATCGATTCACTCGAACAAAACCATACAGGCAGGCATTAATCTGTTGCTTTTGGTGACTGTGTGCATGGAGCACGCCACAGGGAGGACCGGGCAGCTTTTGCATCGCAGACAATGTTGGGCAAAGTGTCGAAGTTTCAGTACAAGTTTATGGTCGGCTGCTGTTGTTGTTGCTGCTGATGCTGCTGCTGCTGCTGTGTTCTATCAAGCGGTGTTGATCAATGATTTATTACTGAGTGGGAGAGATGCATCACATCAGGGAGTAAGTTTACATTCATGAAGTTTCTTAAGTCGTTCGGTTAGAGCGCCGCGGTCGAGAAGATTTGGCTAGGGATTAGGGAGACGTTTTACGACGTGCTTTAGTTGCAAGATACCAGCCATACCACAGGTGGGCTTTAAGTATTTGGAACTAATATTCTTCTTGAGTAATTCTACATATAGAGTGTAATATTTTGGATAACAGTGTATTAATTTTCTTTTCATTATTTCTTTACAGGTGAGTTGCTGCAACTATGAACACGTCTTTGACGTCAACCAGATGAGTACTGAGTAAGAATCATACGATTTCGCAGACTGTTGAAATGTCCTTTTTACTACCACTTACTTCAAATGTAGCTACAACGATATTTCAACATTGTAGACGGGTTCAACGGGAGATGGATAGGAGGGAGTATATTAAACTGTAATCAAGAGCCACACTGCCACTGCTTCTGCGAGACCCATCGGCAAGGCAATCAGCAATTTGAAGCGTCCTCTACCAGTGGTAGCAGCAATAGGAATCGTTTCAATGTCTACTTCCATTCCGACCGCTACCAGCCATGCCGTTTTCTTCCCGCACCCCCCTTCCGCAGCAATGTGTACGAATATTGCGAGAACGGGAGGAACCGAACCATGCAAAATAGATGGAATGAAGCTGCTGCCACCGTTTCAGTGTTATCGTTTTTAAAGGACTCGTAATACATTCGCCCGACTTCAGCCGTGAGTGTAGCAATTGCCGCCCCGGGGGCGCAAACGGAAGCGGAACTCAATGCAGTCGCTCTGGTGTAGCGGTGAAAGCGTCATAAATCCCGCCTGTCTTTTTCTTTGCCAAACGCCCGGCGGTCGACTTGCTTGCTTGCCTCCTGTACGATGCAGGAAGAGGTCCATCGCAGCCGCCGTCTGGAACGATGGTGGCAGACTACACGAGGCGATAGGTTTTGGGAGAACATTGCTTTCGCTTCTGAATCCTTTCGGTACGTTGGTTTTTTTTCTTGCTATCCTCATACTTTTCTTCTCCTTCCGGGACAATCGAGTTTTGAGCGTTATGTGGAAACTGAACAGTAGTAGTTGCGCTGGGTGTAATATAGAACCATAAAAAAATTCTTTCCTGAAGAAACAAAAAAAAAATGGGAGGAATACTCCACTCCAAGGACTGAAGCTTTCCATCGGCTGCTTTCGCTACACGCGGCGAGAACACCATTTGTCATTGGGAGCTTCCTGTGTGTGAGATTTTGTTCACGGGAAGCTTGGAACGGGCGCTGGCAACACTGTTACGGGAGATACGGTTTTCTGGGGGAAATGGTCTACTTTTTATGTCATTTGTTTAATATATTTTGCGATTTTATTCTTCACACATCGCCACCAGAAGAACCCTGACGCTGGGGGACGCTTATCCCTTTTTGTGTGCACACGCGTGTGTGTGTGTGTCTATGTGCACACTGTTGGCGGCTCTGTGGCCCTGTCCATGTACTATGTAGCGACAGGCTTAAGTCTTATGCTTTAATAAATTACCGTCAGTTTGTATCAGCCCCACTCGGCAATGCAATGTGTGAAGGACAGTAATCTGTAAAAGGGAATGAATTGTAGCAGGGTTTTTTGCTGGTGGTTTTCTCACTCCAATGAATTTAGGATGAGTTTTAGTAAGGACGAACATTTTGTCAACCAACGCTTGGAATTGTTTTTTTTATGAAATTTGTCTGCACAAGAACAAGGAACGCTGTTTTATGCTTAATAGAGACGGATTTTTTTTGTAACATAAAGTGAAGTTATGAGAGAAGCAGAAGAATCATGATAAATGGTGAGCTGGTAGCATAAAGATAAGTACTTCCTGCCGTGGTTGTATTATGTTTGGTATACAACGTAACATATAAACTGCTATAGAAACGTAAAAATACGTACGCTTTGAAATTCACAGAAAAAATTGGTTCTTTTCACAAAATGTGTTTGCCAGTTTACTTTACTTCAGCGAGAGTTTTTCAACACTTTGAGTACATATTAGCATAAACCACAACGTTCCTGCTCCTCGGAAGACCCCTGAATAGACTTGATTCGTACCACGCTCAGCCTACGAGAGCATGCTTTGGGGCAAAATTATGGAGAAACATGAATAAGCATAATCATTGCAAAACAAAAATAAAAAAAAAAACGACCGTTTCGCAAACTGCTTGCCGTGAGGATGAAAAATTCGTTCCCACTTGGTTCCAGCTTTTAAGACGCAAAAACGCTTACATTGTAATGAAATTGACAATTGCGTTGGTTTTCTTTCTTTTGCAGCCAAACAAGCATAAAATGTAAGGTAAAATGCGAATAATATACCTCCCTGGGGGAAGGGGCATTGTTGTGCAATCATGTTTATACCGGATTCGGTACCAAAACTGGTATCATGTTCAAAAATTTGTTATAATGATTTTCCAAGAACTCTTATATTGCAGGATTATTTCCGTGTATCTCTAACCCTTGCAGACGATCCTTTTCCTTGCTCATTTTTCTCGCCCCGAACGAACGCCGGGGGATGTAAGTGAGGGGTCTTTTTGCAAACGATGTAATGCCCGAGATGTAAGTGCATTAGGTTGTAACGTTACTTCCGAGCGATATGTTGCCAGGATTACTTTGCGACAGCTGTAGCAATGGCGTACAGTTTAACAAAAGACCATCTACTGGAGTGCATTAAATGTGTGTATGTGTGGCTTTCTTTTGATTCCACTCTTTTCCTGCCAAGGATTCGGGTGCAGCAGAGCTCTTCAGTTTTCTTCAAGTTGCTAACCCTAGAAAAAAAAATGGACCTGCAAAATGTGGCAGTAACTTCCGACAAGCTACAAATAGCACGCTCTGAACATCTGTGGACAGGGCATAAGTGAGCAGTTGGTAAGGTTGGATAAATTTGAGTACTTCCGCCCGACAAATGACACCGAGGTTCAACCGATGATTCATGACCTTTTTCGTGTCACGGCTGTAAACTATTGCATACGCTTTTGAAGGATGCTCTCAGGATGCGGTAAGCTGTACTGTTAACACCTTCCAGCGTCGGTACAGATTACAACGTAAGAATGAGTACAAAAATTACCTTTGTTTGGAAATAGTTTGATGGAAAATTGATGTTTTTTAAAGGTTATATTGGGCATGTCGTTTGTCTAACGAAACCTAACAACACAAAGTGTTGCTCCAAAATTTTGTTTATTATTCCATTTAATCGACCATAAGAAAGATACAATAATATTTGAACAGCTGTATGTAAGTCACCTGAGGTAAAATGCAAACCCTCTTAGAGTTAGTTTTCGCTCGATAAAGCGAGAATGCTGCGTATGTGTGTGCCGTATGGCTTATTTACGGACCCACCTACGGAGCTACACTGCCATCCGAACATACCGGGCTGAAGTCAAAGTTAGATGGTCCTGTGTTTTGACTGTTGTACCGCTGCTGCCGTACCGATTTTGTTTTAGAAAGCATCACTTCAAGCACATAATTTGATTACCATTTTCTGTCAAGTGAGTTCACCGCAGCACGAACTCCAGCTTGTCTGCCGAGCCTTCCGAAATGGGAAGCAGCAGGCACTTCCTTCTCTACCCTTTAGCCGCTGCTGTAACAAATGTTTGCCACGCGCATCAATGCTTTCGGGGGAGAAGAGGGAAAACCATCCGTGCCGCGATGGTGGTGAAGCAAAAAGAGGAGAACCATTAGAAAGGATTGGTTTCATTTGAATGGCTGGAATTGGGGGAAAGGATTCACTACACCGGGAGCTGCCTTTGAAATTGGACGAGATGGAAAAGTTGGTACCGCAAAGTGGTATGATTGAGGTTGGCCACGGTAGTGCTTTTAGTGCAAAGCCGCCACGTCTTGTGGGAGGCAGCATACATTAGTGCATGCAAATATGTATGTATATTGTTAACTCACTTTAACAAATATGCTCGAAAATTGGTTTCAAATTGTTTGTTTGAGTACCTCAAAGATCCTAGCTAATTACCTGGAATGATCGAGGATGAAAAAGTTCTTGAAATGCATGTCGCTCTATCTAATCTCAAACCATATTTCGGGGATTAATGTCAGTTTGATAGTGCATCGCCTGTCTCAGCTATCACACATCAAAACTTTTGATCAAATCCACATCCATTAGGGCCCTATCTGGCAGTTCTGCATATCCTTTACTATCGAAAGCAAAATACTCAGTCTATCTTTCTTCGAAACTAACCCTAACATTGGGTTTAATCTCGGTTTTGCAAATTATCCTGCTCAATGACGTCGCTGAAACGTACGTACATTCCGGTGTACCAATCTTCTGCCTTATAAAAGCAACCCTGTTTCTCTCTGCTGCCTCTCCAATCATGTCCATCGCCGACTGGAGATGCATTCATCGTTTGAGCAAGTGCATACAGCGCATCGTTCCTTTTTTTCCTTGCTGCGACATTCGAACTCTTCACCGAGTCAAACCGACAATTTAAAAGACAACCGCTAACAAAACCCGCCCGAGATTGGCAAAGAGTGCTTTTTGCTGAAAAGGATCCAGTTGCCGGGCCTGAAAAGGAGATGACAAATGTCTCGATTGTCAGTTGGCAGCTCCACTGCCTTTTTTTTGTTGTACCCACTCACCATCCGCTCATGTGTTTGTGGTGGGAAATGGGGATCGGGCTGTGGCCGGAGGAAATGCTGCCAGGGATTTTGATGTCAAACATATCTCTGTCGGAGCGCTCGGCTATTCAGTCCCTGACAACCCGAATTGTCATCATCTAATCACGCTTGTTAGCTTCCATTAGCCATCGGTTGAGATGATGATACGCTTCCCAGCTTCTTGTGATATCGGGCCAACTGATATCGGGGTAATGGTAACTTTTTTTTTAATATTGACAAACTTATGAAGCTCAATTACGTCGCACTGTTCTTTTAAAGGTTCATTTCAATTTTCCTAAATTCACAGAAAATCGCTCATTGCGAGTGAGCTTCGTTCCGCTATCTGTTAAAAGTTACGTTTCGAATTTTACTGCCGGCTCTTGACCAATTCTAGCGTAGCAAGCAAAAAACCCCATTCCCCGATGGAACGAGTTTGAACCGCCGGAAGCGTTTTAATCAGAGAAACTTTTTCCGCCTCAATTCTAACCACATGCTGCAGCACGGGAAGCACTGGAAACATGCCGCGTAGGAAAAGTTTCGTTCTCATTGGAAGGCGTGCCGTGGTTAAAATATAGCTACCAACTTTCAAGCGACGTCAAATTTTGTTCCGTTTTCTCAGTTAAAATCACCATCACGAACCGAGCCGCGACGCGGGCAACATGCCGGGTTTTCTCTGGTCAAGAGGACGATTTGGTTCAAGAACCCACTGGAACATCTTGTGTGCAGTGGCGAAAGAAAATTGCGTTTTTGGTGACTACGGAGGTGGGCGAGCAAAACGGAAAACACCACGCTCAATTTTTCATTTTTGTGTATGAAACAACTTTGAAACAGTAGTGTTTCCGCTGACGGAGAAGGAGGACTTACGGTGCTGGAGGCGTAAAAATTTGTAAAAATAAAGCAAGCAACATCGATCGATATAAGAAGCTGACTTGCCACAACTGCCAACTTGAAAATTGTCCTATCACAAGACGGACACAGGGCGAAGAAGTTCCGTCAGCGTTGTACGGTGAACAACAGCAACAGCAGTGAGGCGCTTCCCGGCTTGCGCTGCTGAGCTCGGGAAAACTTTCGTGCCCCATTAGGCCGGGCAAAATCGTGCTTGTTTTTGGAAGGAGAGGAACATTGCGACCCCCAACAAAAAAAAAGTGTTTGAAAATGAAAAGATCCATCTCTTTTGAGGGAAACACATTTACACTTACACACGCATGCAGACACAAACACACACATATATACACACACACGCCCCGAAAGCATCGTAATCCCTACTCAAACCGTACGCAGCTCAGTGAATTGGAAACCTCAACACAAAAAAAAGGAATGAAAATGTATAAAAAACGATGAGAGAATTTTGGGAAAGGATTTTCAAGCATTTCTGCTTCATTTACAACTGGTCCTAACGTTTAGCTTGCGGGTGCGGCAAGGGGCGCACCAGGGCATCCCGTTTGGACGGGGGCAGCAGAGCGATGAGATTGAGCTGTCGCACGGAGCGGGACGAAAAAGAAAAATGATGAATGAGAGTTGCGAAGATCCTGGATTTCCGGTGTGGCTCAGCACCATGGATTAGACATTTTCATCGATAAAGCTTCCGTTTGTCTTGTTTCGCTTTTTTCCCCTTCGGTTTTCCTGCTTCTACCATTCTGGGGATGTAAAAAGGGATGCCAAAAACCGTTGGGCGTTGATAAAGCTTCCCAGATAAGGCGTATTTCCTCTAACGGAGCGGACGCGTCCCAAGTGTGGACTATCAATCTTTCCTGCCAATGCAACCGTTCCTTTGGGCGTGTGGGATTGAATTGTTCAGCCCATGGGATCCGCTCGAGGCAGCTGAGACAGAAACAGAAATCGGAAGCGATCGACCTTTGGCATGGGCTACAAATTTAGAGCCCCACTCCGGATGCTGCTGCTGGCTTCGGGCCAATCTACCGGTTCCATGTGGAGGGGAAAATAGCGAAGAAAAGACAGCCTGCAAGAAATGATTTTCTAATACTCATTTGACAATTTCGGCAATGGGTCAAGATGTTCGCGGTATGGGCACTGCAAAGGCAAAGGCACAGCTGCCGGGCGCAGGGCAAGAAGCCATTTCGTCATGGCCGGCACAAATTGCAAACGCCATTATGGCGCTTGCCATGGTGCGCCACACTATCTCTCCCTCAAAGCGATTTGTGTGTTTGTCCTTGCCGGTATGCAGGGAAGAAGTACAGCAGCCGATAGAACACACACACACGGCTCGTTCTGTCCGTAACAAATCGTTTTCCGTTACGGTCACGGCCAACACCCTAAATAAAGGGAACAGAAGCACACACATGTACACAAGCGTGCGAACACAGAACAGAGAGAGAGGGAGAGAGTCCCCACAAACCAAATTTATAATAGCAAAAACCCTCCAGGGGTCCCGGAATCTTTTTTTTTTCTTTTTTTTACTCTCTGTGCAATCACAGTCACACACTCACACTGGGCGGGAGAGAATTATTTTTCCCACTGACCTATTTCAGTGACACCGGTGTGCCGCTTCTATTGCTCGTGTCGTCGTTAGGCCGGAAATATATGCACACGATTGCCAACTGCTTGGCTGCTTTGGGGATGTAAGCGTCGCATGCAATATTTTGTCACGCTTTTGCCACAAACCTGCACTCCCCCCCCCCTCCCACCTTCGGAAAGGACCAACCATTTTGGCAACCAGTTCCGGTGTGATGCACATTCGATTCTAATCAACGTATCATCGCTCATGCTGGTACAGGTGGATGAGGAGGTTGGCAGTAGAGAAAATGGGAGCACAGTCCTGCCCTCACACGTTGGACACTAGATCATGTTTCGTCATGCAGTATAGATAGTCTAGGCTCACACGTACACACAGAGAGAAAGAGAGAGAGAGAGACTGTCAGCCACATATGGAACCAATTCGTTTTCGTTTTGCTTCACGGTCAAATGGGTCTCGAGAATTGGTGTTTTGGTTGTGATTTTGGGCAGTGTGGTCTGCCTCATGTTTTGCACCGCACCTAGGTACGGAGTTCATTTGTATGGGGAAAAGAGCACACGCTAGAATGGTGTGCATATTTATGATTTATGGAGATTGTAATAGTGACACATATCGGGGGCTTATGTATGCTGTGCAGAACAACAGCATAGAATCAAGGGCTTTGTGTTAGATTTATACCGCGCGAAAAATGTGTTACCATTTTTGGAATGAAATTAAAGGAGGCGCCTGGTCATTTAGTCATTTTGGTCGGTTTTCGTTGTTGCTGATATTTACTAAACTTTGTTATGTAGAACAAGTTTGTAAAGCATGCCAAAATACTCGTCAAAAAATCTGTTTCGAGCTTTCCAAAGGCGAGAATAGCATCAATTTCGATCGATAGTTGACTGCAGCTAATTGAAATTTTATCACAAGAGAGCAACCAATCCATCATTTAGTGCTAGCCAATCGATCGCTGCTTCCCCAACTCAGCGCACCAAACCACCACTTCCCTCGTCAACTCTTCCATCAACGCTCCGTACCGGACGACCTCTTGCACCGGCAGATACTCCACCATCAATCACTTGCTTTGGAAATTGAGTTCGGGTCGAGTTCGGAAAACTCTTAACAAGCTGCTTGGCGAATGGTTTCGAGCTACCAGCAAAATCCTTATCCACCAGTCAAACGCTCGCCTGTCTGGTGTGTCGGGCTTTCGCTATGATGAGCCCCCCCATCTCATGGTGAGATCCCAGGACAGGGAGTGTAGGTTTTTCAGGGAATTAAAATTAAATTTCGCATTATGAATATGTAAAACCATTTCCCCTATAGTGCTTGCTGTGCATTAATAGCATCACACCCATGTTCGTTGCTCCGGTTCTCCACTGCACACTTCCCCATGGAACGAGCTTTTCGCACAAGTGCTTCAAGCAAATAGAATTTCTGTCGACCAATAATGCACAGAATACGACCAAACATCATCTTGCTCTCGCTTTTGCCCGTTTCCTGGTAGCGGGCTGGCGGGCTGGGTAGAGGGAAAACCATTAGCCAGCGGTGTAGTGCCGGGGTTTGCCGGGTTCCCGAGGCACAAGCAGAATGGATGGATGAGGCGCGCACAATGGTCGAAAGGAAATTGGAGCAATGTGAAATAAAATGACAATTCCATTTCCTGGCAAACGCTGAGCACCACCGAGCCGGGGAATGGTAGACTTTGAATTGTTCTTCCTCTTCACATCCACAGACGTTGAAATACGCTTCCCGCAAGGCCAGCACCAGTACCGGATATATAGATTTTTTGTTGTTGTTGCGTTTCACGTTCGAGCGGGCCTGTGCCTCACCACGGTCCCGGATTTCGTTCGAGCTGAAATGAACGAGGAACAGACCCGGATAAGCCCAGCATACTTTCACCAACGGTGAAGAGAGTGAAAGAGACGTATTCTGTGTATAGCTGTGTATGTGTGGAGAGAATGGAGGGAAAATCGTTGCAAAAGCAGAAAAGCCAGAAAAGATGGAAAACGAACAGCGGAAATCGTACACCCATCCAGCATTTTCTGCGGCGAGTTTTGCCACATCTAGCGGAGATGCGATACCTTGATGAGCGCAGATGGCAAAACAGATGGTGCCCGGGTGCTCTGGTGTCTGGAAGCTCTACGCTTACAAGAGCACCCGGGCACTTGGGTAGAAAGGGAGCCTCGTCAAGCACCGTCAACGGTTGCTGGGGCAGTTGTTGATCCTTGCTGCTGGGCCGCTGCGGTGGGAGAAATATTGGAATCAGATGAAACGTAACATTAGGAGCGGCGGTTCTCAAAAGCAAATGAGCCTCAATCCGGGAGGAAAACAGTGCCTGGTGACAGATTTTATTTCACTTTGATGCGAAGGCAGGTCCGGCCGGTCCGGTTGTTTTATTTGTGTTAAAATTGTTTCTAGGAAAAAACTTTGCGGGATGAGTTTCGGTCCATTTATAATAGATTAATATTTAATTAAGAGGCTGTTAATGCAAATCATCTCACAGTCAACTGTGTTTTTTATTTGGTTGTACTGTTTTGCCGGGGATGAAGACATTCGCAAGAAATGATAATGCGGCTGTAAAGAAGGCTTTATAATTTATTTTGATTTTTCACAATTTATTCTGCTGATGCTGACCACAATAAGATGGCAAACGAAGCAGCAATGTACGTGCCATACATAAGACATTTGTTAAAGATAATGTTGCCATTCTTCTAAATCATAATTCATTTAATTCGCTTTGCATCAAAATTAAATTAACCGAAAGAAAGCACGGTGATGCTAAGAAAATGCTTGCAAACCGAATGCATTCGCAAACAAACCCCCCCGAGTCTTCAAAATCCACTTGACTTTATTACACACACTTCACGACCAACTCCCACCACCACCGCTCGAATGGTGCTGTGGGTTGTTGGAAAAAGTACAGAGCGACAAAAACAAAACAAAATGCTTCCTACACAAGTGACAGTCTTCGCGCTGTTGTATACAGAGCTCGGCGTAGAATGAAAACTCCAACACGGTTGGGGGTGAACTTGTAAAAATAAGGACTCTTCTGCCAGCGCACACTCTTGCACAGCCAACAAGAGGGAAGTGAAGCGAATTGAAGACAAATCCGGAAACCTCACACACCACGTACAGTGAACTCGAAGCTGTATTGCTAGATGAAGCTACTTCTAAACACACACACACACACGCGCATATCAGCCAAGAGGGATCGGGGTGCTTGAAATTTAGAATGGCGCTAGGAGCCGCAGGAGTTTGCCGTCGCAAGTCCTCGTGGACGCGTTTCTAAAGCCTTCTTAGAGCCAGGCCTCGTGGTCGCGTTTGGTTGTCGTTTCCTGGCGGCTGTGATCATTTGATAGTGGGGTTGTTATGATTGTTATGCGCTGCTATTGTTTCATACTCGTATACAGCCAGCCCGAATGGCAGGAGAAGGCAGCACAGACGCGTGCGAGTTAATGTAGTGAATGAAATCTAAGCACCGGCAGTCTTCATCTGACTCCAATTTGATAAGAATGTGTGTGTGTGTAATTTAAAACCAACCATTTGCTCTCGTTCACCTTTATTTCGATACCGTTTTTCTATCCATCGCATAGTAAAAGAAGAAAACAAAAAGGAACTGAACGTAGCAGTAACCCAATTTCAATTCTCTTTACGTAACGCTATCTCGTAAGTGATGCAAAAATGTACGCAGCAAATGGGATAGTGTTGAAGGTTGGCCAGGCATGTGCCCTGCTTACCCGTAACAGCCACACGCGTTTTCTGGTACGCGATGGACATGCGCAAAATTTGCGTCCTCCGCGACCGTGGGGATGATGCTGCCAGCGTGAGTCTCCAGCGAGCGAAGTGAAGCCAACCAGCAAACAAAAAAATCCATTACAACGTGGAAAAAACTACACACGGCGCTCTGGGCATATGAAAAGCGCCACAAGAGCTAGGTCGGCTAGGTCCCGTGATGAAGCGGATGATGGTGATGATGATGGCGACGGGGCGACGATACGGACGACGGCGGTGATGCCATCAACGCGCCTTTATATCCATTATTCGCACACTTTTTGAAGGTGGGCTTTTCGTGCCCGACCGCGTCTCGGGTGCGCTCCAGGCTCGTGGTTTGTTTGTTCTCTCATTCACTTTGGTCCTAGCTTTTCCCTTACCCTTCTTGCATCCCTCGGTTGGTTTTCTGCCAAACGGTATGGCAAGAATTCTGGCAGTGGCAAAAAGGGCTTTGCGCGTTTTCCATTACTTACGTAACGGAACATGCCGACAGTGGCCACAACGACCACCACTATTTGTACGGCATCGTGTTGTGTAGGTTAAAAGTGGGAGCCGGGATGAGTTTTGGAAAATAAATCTAAGCGAGAGTGTTTCCACGCTAATGAGATACGCGGCCTGTGCGTTGGGTCGTCACAGTGTCGAGTAGTTTGCTCTCCGTTTTTTTTTGCGTGCGCTTCCTCTACCGCTTTAATCTCGAGTAAAGAATAAATAAAAAAATACAAATCAACTCCGATCGACATTCTGGCACGTATTTCTTTGCTCTTGGTTGATGATTTTGCAAAGCGAGATAGTACTTCAAGTAGTGTTTTAAGAATTACTTTTCAGGCGCTCAGAAACGCTCCATTGGACATTATTGTGTACACGGAAGGAACACAAACGAAACGTTCACAAATTAAATTCACTTCCAATTCATCTCATTAATTATGCCAATTGTGCAAACTAGCCGCTTGTTTGGATTAACATTTTTATTATTTACTAACTGGAATTGGTATCTCTCTCTCTCTCTCTCCTATTTATCAGGATCACAGCACGACCAAGGCCCGGTGTGCGGCGGTATCTGCTGCGATGCCGAGACCGAACGACAGCTGCAGGCGAAGGCGACGAAAACCTTCGAACGACTAGTCAAACACCACATCCGAAGCCAGCGGGGACTCTGGGAGTCGGCTGCTAATGTGTACAAAGGTAAGTGTGGCTGTGTCGGTAGGTGCCAGCAGTGTCGCTGGAGGATTAAAAGCGCTGCGCCTAACGAGGATTTAATCAGTACGGTTGTGTCCTTCTTGTTGTGGCTGCTATATTTATCAGTTGAAGAAGGATTTTTATATAATTTTGCTATGTATCTGAAATATTTGACACATATTACGTTCAAATAATCCTTACGAAAGTAATAAGACCTCAAAACATATTACAACGAATCTAGAAAGGTCCTTTTCCTGTGAAGTAAAAATCATTGTAAATTGTTATTAAATCTTTATCGTGTTCACTGCAATTTTCCTATAGTTTGCAAAATGCTCGCACTTCATCTGCCTTGTGGTTGACTATCGGGAATCTTAAATGTCACTACCACTTGCAAAAAGTTGATCTCCCGAAGCACGTTGTTGTTCTCGACACTGAGCCCCCCAACCTACACTCTCCAGGGCAGCGGCGGTCTAACAAATCGCTATGATACAGCCATAAAATAACTCATCAATCGTATGAGCGCTTACGTACGGTTATGACTGGCCCGGGCACAGGAGTCCACCATCTACACGCGCACCACAAACCCCCCCCCCCCCCCCACTCGCCGGTAGAGCGGAACCTTTATTGCACCAGGTTTGTCGTCCGGCCTGGCTCGGTACGACCGTATAAGGTTAAGTGCTTAATTTATTAGATCCGAATGTAAATGCAGGAAGAATATGTTTTCCAAGCTCGCTAATCCCCCGTTGTTGTCGTTCGCCAAAGCCGGGAGAGGGGAGGTCCAATCGATCAAACGCTCTGCTGCCGGGCGCCTTCAGGTGTGAATGTTTTGTATGTGTGTGTGTGTGTGTGTGTGTGTGTGTGTGTGTGTGTGTGTGTGTGTGTGTGTGTGTGTGTGTGTGTGTGTGTGGTGTGTGTGTGTGTGTGTGTGTGTGTGTGTGTGTGTGTGTGTGTGTGGTGTGTGTGTGTGTGTGTGTGTGTGTGTGTGTGTGTGTGGTGTGTGTGTGTGTGTGTGTGTGTGTGTGTGTGTGTGTGTTGTGTGTGTGTGTGTGTGTGTGTGTGTGTGTGTGTGTGTGTGTGTGTGTGTGTGTGTGTGTGTGTGTGTGTGTGTGTGTGTGTGTGTGTGTGTGTGTATGGAGCGGGTGGACTCTCTTGGGTGTAGAGCAAGACTCACCCAGTGCCCGGGGTGAGTGTATCACCCGGGAAAGAGCTACGAGACCAGAATATCGATGCCACCCAAAAAGTCTCCCCGATAGTCCTTCGGGTGGCTGGTGGTGGCTATTGTGGTCCGTCTTCTTGATTCTCGATTGGCAGCCCAAAACCCGGTTTCCGATGGGTTAGCCCGCGCTGCACCCCGTCCTCGGGCCGAGCCCACGCATCTCGCTCGGTGGCCGATTCAATCGCTTCCTTCTACACCGTACCGCACAAGCACAAGGGGGACATTGATTAATGCGATCAATTACTGCAGCTGCAGGTTTTCTGTGCTGGATTTGGCCGTAATTTATTTACCACCGTTTACACCACCACAGATCACCCGACGGTGGATAGCTTTTAAACTACGCACACGTACACCTATGTGTGCGTGTATGATTGAGACACGACAGCATGTAGAAGCGTCGATGATGGTCACTTAGAGAAGGTACGGATAACACCCGTACCGCCGTCGATTACTATTCTATGCTTGCAGTCGTGACAGCATTTTCTATGCATCTCGGAACAGTTCATCGATCGACGGGATCCTCATGTATCATCGATGTGACATCAGGTTTGCCCCAAGTGTGTGTGTGTTTGTGTTTGCGTCTGTGCCAAGAATTGCTTTAGATTCCGTGCCGTACGTCGACCGTCATAGAGACCGAGGCGCTCGAACGCTTTCGTGGAACCGTGCTTCGTGAGCTTGACATGTTTATGTCAACGAAAAGGAAGCAAACAACATAAATCGATGTCTAACGGTAGTAATAGGGCCGATGATGATCGTGCTGACGATGTAAATTACCATCGGCTGTGCGTTTAAGCAAGCCAATCGAACGCGCTTGCCTGGGCCGAAGCGAGGCACGCGGACGGGCGTGTGATGATTAATACTCAACAATTACACCGCAATTAATGCGATAATTATGCGTGACATCACACTTTCGAGTGGGCGAACCTGGACTACACACACACACGCGCGCGCGCGCTCTTGACCTTTGATTGGTCCCGGTTTTGTGCCGTATTGGAGGTGCGCGCACATAATTATAACAATTGTGTGCCGCCAAGTGTGTTGTCGGGCGTGGAGTTGATGTGTAATTCGTTTAGGGCTTTTGTCAATTGCTCTAATTGCTTCGAACAATCATCGGGGTGCTGGGTGGGTGAATTTGGATTGAGATGTCGATGAGTCATAAAACGGGGGTCGCAAAAAAACCAAAAGCAAACAAACAAACGCTTACGCACATAATTGCAGAGCGGTAGTTAACGTTTGGCATTATGGGCGTTGTGATAGGGGTGGATGTGTTGAAATGTGTCAGTTATCTATCAATTAATACGTTTTCTTTTGATTGCTGCTTGACCCTAATTGCTGTAATTGCATGTTCTATTAAAACTCCACAATAAGTCCTTTCCTATATTAGTTCATTTTCCTTATCTTTCAAAAAACAAAACAAAATCCATATCAAGAACATTCACATTAACGAGACATTCCCATCCCATCACTTGATTTCAATCCACACGTACCATATGACGCGCGGCACCACTCGAATGCTTGGCAATTGAATCCCGGACCCGGATTGGATTTGAATCACGTCCGGATAGCTTACAAATCTGACGAAACGAAAATAGATCACTCGATTTGGCAGCATTCAGTTGCGCATCCCGATCATCCTCTGGCCGGGTGCTTTAAACCTATGGCAGCTCCTGCCATGCATTACCGGTGGATAAAACCACCCGCCGAGAGCCGAACCCCGCCCGCCCAGTGCTTGCATGCTTCCCACGGTCTTTCCCGCTGACGGTGTGCAGGTGAATATATGGAGCTGCATTTATATATGTGCATATATTCAACAGTGCACCTCCGCACGGCGCATCGTACCGCCCTTTCCACGCTACACACAGTCGACCGGGGGTGGGGGACGGGTGGGCTGTCGATTCGGGCTGCCGGCAGGGCCACCAGTCGCAGCCAACCTGCCTTGATCGACTGGGGTTTTATGCAAATTTTAAACTTTCCCATCGAACTCGTCGCCGCTGTGTTCCGTCGGCTCGAAGATTGGCATGCTGCGGAGGGTGGTTGCCGGTGTATCTGTGTGTGTGTGTGTGTACGTGTGTCTGTCTGTGCCGGTGTATGTTTATGTGGTTTACGGAGGTGAATCTGCAATCCGAAGCTCCCATATCCGCTGTTTGGGCGTTTGGGGCGCAGGGCAAACAACACACCGGAGAGCAGTGTAGCGGCACTAGAACCGGAGCCTAAATTTCAGTAACGAACTGCTGCACACCAACGCTTCGGAAGTGGTGATAGTGGAAGGAACAAGAACAACAACAACAAAAAAACCGATAGATCGCAAAGTGCACTCTTGTGCAGGTGCGGGCTAGTTGTGTTCCAACTCCGGACAGTGGTGGCTGGCTGGACCGATGCTCAACCTCAGGTCTGGCACAGAGGGAAGTGCATCTGATTGAATTATGCATGCAGTCGAAAATTGCATCCCCCGGAAAACTTTTGACCAGCCTGGCCCGGGGCCCCGTGGGCCATAAAGTAATGGGCATCGCGCGTCCAGAGGCTACACACTTATGCGATGGCTTAATTCAATATGCAGCGCTGCCGGAGGGGACGACGGCGGTGTTGTTTAGGCGAGATCGGGCTTTGTGCGGTGCGTTCAAAAGTGAATAAATATTGTATATTGTACCCCGCCACACCCGCGTAAAATCACAAAATGTTGATCAAATATTAATCGACACACACACACACATCATGGCTAAATATGTAGCGAGTGTTTTGATGCGTAGGAAGAGCCGGAAAAAGTGTCAAAAATCACTACAATCCCCAATAGCTTTGCGTTCACTCGTACATTTCAGTAGCGGCAGAGCTCTCTATTTGGAGAACGTGTAATTAAAACACAGCTTTATATTAATCACACCACGTTCACCACGGTTGTGTATGTTTGTACTGGTGGATTAAACCGAAAATATGGGTACGACATGCAAATCCATCAAAATTGCGGTCATCTTCAGAGCGCCCGCCCGTAAAATTAATATCAAAATTAATATTCATTAGAAAACACCTCGTGTGATTTTTTTTCCCCCCCGCTCCAATCGCTATCTCTAACCGCCCATATTTGACGGGCTTTCGATAATCTAATTAATTGCAAGAAAATAATCTGACACCAAGCGTATAATCCCGGTCCGTCGCTAGGGCGAGTGCGCGCGCGCGCGGGTGCGATGATACATCCTCCATTAAATGTCTTTCACCCGGCAGCGGTTCTTCCGATCCGCTGCTGGCCGCTGTTGGCACGTTTGGAATACATTATTCCTGCCCCGCGCGAGTGTTCCTGCTCATCTCATCCCCTTTCCTCGCCAACAAAACCGATCACCGTTGGGATCGCATTAATTGGATAGCCTTATTTGGCGAGAAAACGTCGCTTTTAAAATGTGTGTGTGTGGGGAGCTTTCTGTTAACTTAAAAAATCGACACAGTGAGATGATACGAGAAGGTGCAACATATTTAAAATGGCAACGGGGTGAATGAAACAAAAAGTGAAACCGCTACCAATCCCCAGGCTCCGCTGCACATGTCGTCAAGCTGTGATTTATCATTTTATAATTTTTGCACCAGCAGCTTCCTTCCCGATGCCGATTCCTTCGTTTTCTTCGTGCACGGGCCACAGCCCGCTGTTGGGTTGGGCGATGAGCGGAAAATGGATAAATTTTTATGACAATGTCATTTCGAACGGCAAAATCGAAATTTTACGAGTCTGGTTGTTTTTTTTTTTTTGGCTTCATTTCGGCTGCGGCTGCTGCTGCTGCTGTATAATATTGCTTACTGCAAAAGCAAAAGTGAAGCTGCGCAGCGGAGAAAAGAAAACAAATCGATTGTGGGCCGCAAACCATCAAGCACACGGGGGTCGAAATAGGGGTCCAAGTTTGTGTGCGTGTGTGACAATAAATCTCGGGTCGATTTTTTTTCAGAAGCGCCAGAATTCACATCGTCAAAAGAGCGGACACGCGAATTTATGTGGTGTTCGTTTTATATTTTTAAAGCATTTTTTTTTCTCTGCCCCACAACCGGCATATAATGCGTCCGATGTTGTGGGAGAGCCATTTCGTGTATTGACGCGTGCTTTGTGTTCCATGGTGCATAAAATGCCACCACCCTTACTTCAAACTATTGATACATTCTGGGTTAGGGGTTCAGTTTTGTGTACCGGTGTGAAAAATATATTGTGTTGACACTGCTTACAGGTGTAGTGACATTTTTGACACGCTTCAGGGGAATGTGGGGCGCTTTAGAAGAGTGCATTGGGAGGTAAAAATTCAATCTAACAGCAAATGAAGGCGTAATGAATGGATTTTGAACAGAATGAATGGTTAACAAAACTATATAATCAACTTTACAGTCATCCTTCCTGGGTTACAAACTGCACAAAAGAAACTAAACTCGTTTTAAAAACGTGCTAACCGGTTGTAACAAATTTCAAACTGTACAATCATCACTTTTTGACGAGTTCGACTTGTGGGGAGGGCAAAAATCGACTCGTAAAATTGCCAGACAACGAAAACTTTTTCGGGAATATTGACAGCGCCACGACAGCGTGCGTTCGGTTAAAGTTTGCCTGCCACCATCTAACGCCGGCAAAGGTGGCGCTGTCACTAACCGATCTATTCCCTCTTTTTCCGGATTTCTACACGACCAGGACTCCCAAACCGTTCTCCAGATCCTCCATTCCCTTAGTTCCCTTCACGACGCAAAAAAATAAAGCGAGAGGAAGAACAGTTGCGTCCCGGTAGTGGCCGGAAACGATTTAGCAAAGCGAGAACGAGCTCGTCGTTAAATTTGTGCTCATCCGTGCTCGTGCAGCCCCGGCTAACAAATGCCTTTGGAATTACTCTCGTGTGTGGAATACACAATTTCCACCGATGCGAACGCGACGAGCGCAACTTTCGCAGCCTTCCGGAAGGACGGATGTCGCAGGCAAAATGCTTGTTTGTTCTACCTTGTGCTCCCGTAGTCCGGGACACCCGGTGGTTATACGGAGAGGCATCCGATGAAACTCACGGCACGGTCAAACTATAGCATCCACAGTTCCGGAGCAGTAAAGTTTGTGACTCACGTGAATTGCATTAATAATCTTCGATGCAAACGGATTATTGGATGATTTGTCCTTCCAGCAGTGTGTGTGTGGTATGCGAGCTGCTAGGAAAGTTAGGGGTCGAGATGCTCAGTTATGAACAGGAACCAGGGATGGCTGGACGCTTCGGATTTTCATTCACGTCCTAGCCCAAAACATTCCTGCAGGAAATGCTGGCTGCTGGTTTTATTTTAGCTTTATTAGATGTTGTAAGAATCTTTAACCCGTGACTAATGGGATTGGATGCAATGCCTTAGGAAAGCTAGACAGAACAGGCAGCTGCTGGGATATTTCTTCCTTTCTAATCATACCAATTCCAGGCAAACTTGTTTGTTTTTAATATCCATCATGGAGCCATCAGCAAATTTTTGCGCCATGTTCAATAATCCAATGACGATGGAATGTTTCAACCACTGAGTCATTCGGTTTTGTAGGAATGTAGGAATGCAGTCTTCTTCAGGTTGTGCAAAGTAATGCCGTTTCCACTTTTAACACTTTCAGCGCAAAGTGAATGAAAATTGTATGCTTGGAATTGGAAGACGCCCAAGGCCAAGTTGTTTCGTTGCTGTTTATCCATTCTTCCTCAGTATCCTTCTGGGTGTACATGAGACATAACTTCTTAGGCATTCTTTTCGAATGGAATGCGATGCGATGAAACAATCCAATCAAATCATTGCAAGAGGGTTTCGTCGTCTGCTATTGGTTGCTTTATTTGCTTTAATAATCTCATACAGGAGTTGCATTTGGGATCAAATTATGTTATCATAAGAATCAGTTTCCGACCAGTTAACTCACAACTTTAAGTCCACTTGACCAATATAAGTGACTCTTAACGAATATCCTGCTCATGCTCACATCCCAATGCGCCTTGAATAAGCTATGAAATACATCATGCCACATGCCATGCGCGTCATCATCCACAACACGCCACTCCGATGGATTAATCCAATTTTCATCTTTCCGCGTCCCGCTCGTTCCAGACTATCTGCTGCAGCTGCTGCAACAGTCGGAAAACAAAACGCTCAACCTGTTCTCGACCGTCTACCGCAAGATGTCGCCGCTGTCCCGCGAGCCGATCCGCGAGCTGTACGAAACCATCCGCCAGAAGCTGCTGGCCGACCATGCCGGGGACGATTTCGAGATTATGACGATTCTCTTCTTCCGCGATCTGTTCCCGGTCGCGTACCACCACGCGATCCACTCGGACGTCCACGGTACGGAGCGGGGCCGCCCGGCCAGCGCCGGCAACAGCAATCGGGACTTTCACAGCGACTACAAGAACTGTCTGGTGCACACGTACGACGATCTGAAACCGTTCGGCATGGTGCCGCAGGAACTGTCCAGCTCGCTCGTGTCCTCCGTCAGTGCCGCGTCCGTGCTGCTGCGCGCCCTGCGCGAAGGGGCCGAGGTGCTGCTGAAGCTCGAGGAGGTGGGCGTGTCTGCGCCGAGCTGCCGGCAGGCGCTGCTACGCATGAACTACTGCGGAAGCTGCAAGCGGTACAACCATCTGCACGCCAAACCGTGCGCCGGCCTGTGCCAGAATGTGATGCGGTAAGGACAACCGGCCTTGCACAACTCGCGCTTGGCTTTGCCGCGCCGTGATGGATGGAAAATTAATCAAACAGTGCCGCCGATATTTTGTCGTCCGCAGGGGCTGTCTAATCGAGTTCGTTGGCGCACTGAACAAGGGCTGGTCGACGCTGACGGAGGCGATCGTACCGCTGATCGGAACCGTCCGCTCGGTCGACGGCATCGAGACGGACATCAAATCCCTGGACGGTAAACTGTCGAACGCCATCATGCACGCGATGCAAAATGGACCTCAGCTTGAAAAACAGGTAAGGGGAGCACACCCACTCACGCTCACGTTGTACACCGGGATGATTCAGTTGCGATGCAATTCGTGCCTGTTGGGGGGACGCGTTTTTGGGCGAAAACAATACCGTTTAGGTTTAATTTTAGAACCATCGTCCAACGCGGCGGCATGGGGCGGTTTTGCTTTGGGGTTGGATTAAAACTGGCGGTTAAACAGTCTCGACTACGATTGCAAAACTCTCGGCTGCATTTCCAGCGTTAGTGCGTGTGAGCGGTGCGAGGTTGAATGAATTCGCGTTAATGAAGTCTATTCATGGGAAATTGCCACTTGTTCGCTAAATTTAGTCAGACATCATCACTACATCACCGCGCACCCCGCGTGACCCCCATGTGGATAAATTAATCAACATTGTTCATCGGACACGCGTTATGCCGGCCGATCACCCCACCACCACACAGGCACACCAAAAACAAACCAAAGTCACAGCGCAAAACAACACGCACTGCACTTTGCAGTTTGCACATTTCGTGGCTGAGGGAGGGAAGGAGGTTTGTTTAATCATTTTACGCTTGGTAATTATGGGAATTAGCAAATCAGCACATCGCTCACTCATCAGCAAATCGAATTCCGACGAAAGGGGTAGAAAACGTTTTCCTCGTTTGTTAGTCTGTTCGGTACCAAATCGATCGATGCAAGCATTTTTTTTTTTGTTCTTTGTTTTTGGAACTCTACAAATGGTCGTTGAACATTAGCAACATTTGGCCACTCTGAACCGATCCGCGCCGTTCCGTTGGCTGACATTGGAGACATTGTGCTGCGTGCAGTTGCTCCACATTGGTTAGAATTGTCACGATCGGGTTCAATCAACGGTTTCGTGGAATCGCGAATTAGTCCAGCGTCAGCAAATGTCACAGCGCGCCATTGCTATTGTTGAAGTTTTGGTTGTGCCGAAGCCGGTGTGGTTGGACCACAGCCAGGCAATATGAGGAAGCGAAAAAACCAGCGAACTGCAAATCGGCACAGGAATGCTGACGTGGTCTTTGACCTGCACGCGCTAACGTTGATCGGGCAATTCTGGCAAGCAAGAACGGGCAAGCTTAAAACCTACTGGGAACCACTGGGTGTATGGGAGTTAGGAGTTGAGACAGTTTTGTTTGCTGTTTTTTTTTCTTCAACCCCTCGGCTATTGCGACGAATTTTGTATACATCACTAAACATGTGCCACACTAAGCACAAACGTTTGGGAAGGTTCGGAGTTTTTAAGCATCTTTCCCCGACAGTACGTACGTACCTGCTGGCAAACTTCAATGGGTCGGGTTTCAAACAATGTTCCGAGGGTTTGACGAATTCTTGCCTTTTTTTTGCATCAAAAAAGTGCTTTGTGCTCGCCACAGCTAGCTCAGTTGGTTATTTGCAACCCTTGCACATAAGCTGGATACAATGACCCTAACGAGGAAGAAGAAAAAACTGAAACGGTTTGCCTTAATTTCACTGACGATTTGAGAATAGTTTGTTTGTTTATTTTACAACGCAAAGTTATTAAACTTGGCACCAAACACCAAAACGGCTGGAGTAAACAAATATTTACCCGCCGTCGGTTCATTTCATGCCAAACAACAAGACCCAACTTTGAGACATTGATTTCTCTGTTGGCATTGGTGGAGTTGCTGCTCTAGAGCGGGCTCTTAAATTAAAACAATTTGGTGTGTTGGCTCTCCCCCCCCCCCCCCCCCCGTCGAAAGCCTGTTCATATTATTTCTCAATGGTACTAAAGCTGCGGTACCACAACAGCCAGTGGAGAGACCAAATGATGGTGATGACCGATGCGAGATAACTCCCTGTACTCACACACAAACACAAACACACGCCCAAGGAGTCGAGAGACCATTTCCGACCTTGTAGCAGTTTGTTAGCGAGCGCCAAGTTACGGTGCAGCAACGAGTACACACACTCGTTGCCTCCGACTCCGGCCGAATGCCGCCTGCCCCTGATGAGAGTGGCTGTAAGGCTGCGGTGTAGCAGCTTACACCCGGTAGCTGCTCCCAGCAGCAGCACGGCGAGAATCCGACCGGTACGTAAACGAGCGCATAACATATGTTTAATTCAGTTTAAACGAGTGCTTTATGGTTCTCGAGAGATGGTAGCTGGAATGCCCGGGACATGGCTACCGTAGGTAGAGAAACCACACGACGCGTTCGGCAGATAGTGCTGAGGGCCTTCCCTGGTGGAGGCTAGACTTTGTTGCCAGTCGTGTCGGCCTTCTCGTGTCGGTGCCCCGTGGTGGCGATATGGTTGGCGATTGTCTAGACACTGCTGCTTGTGCTTCTTCGCCAGTCGATGGTCCTTTGACTCCGGTGGATGATGGCTCTCGTTAGAATTCCTGTAATTATGTTAATCATAAACTGAAGAGGCTCTGTGTGGCCTGGACGGTGTGGTAGAGCCAATGGACGTGCGTAATGTGGTTTGCAAAGGAAAGGTTTCAACGAACAAAAAAAACTGCCATAAATCTAGCATCGTCCCACATCAATTCTGGGCATCACATCGCGCCGCGGTATCGATTATCGTCTTGTAAACTCGAGTCGCGTCCGAGAATTAAGTCAGCGCACGAAAGTGCCATAAACAGTTTGGCAAACTAATTTCGTGCTATTCAAAAACCATACCAAACCAGTGCTCACCACGATTCGTCAACGAGAGTGGCCATCTCCAGCGAGTCACGCCACGGTCGGTCCCCTCCTCTGAGTCATCGTCTCGATGACTAATCGAACGAGTACCGTTGACGGATAATCACCGTCGAAAACGCGCCCGCTAACTCACGCTAATCGTTCCTAATTGTGGTCGTTATCCCCGGCTGCGGGACCTAAGGGGGTCGCCCAGATCGCCCAGCCGCCAGCTTCGGGTTTTTTTTAATCGGGCTTGGGAAATGATTTTATTTCGTTCATCTCTTGTTATCCACCATCATCATAAACGTCTTCGTCGTTGTGAGGCTTGGAAGCCTTTGGTAGATGCCTTTTTTTCTTCCTCCCAGCGGAGGACAATGCTAGTCTCCGACTCCGATCGCCGAACGCCGAAACCGAGCAGCACTTCGAGAGCGGAGTCTTATCTAAATTGTTCCGTCAGGCCAAAACCATGATCCAAAACCAAAGTGTATGTGTGTGTTGCTGTGTGTGCGCTCGCGCTTTTGCTTTTGAAGGTGGGTGGCACACGAGAGACCTTGAAAGTGGTTCTCATGGTTCATTCCACCCGCTGCTGCCGCACATCACAGGGCTGTGAAGTTTTGTCCTCCCAGGGTGTATGTGAGTGTGCGCGCGAGGTGTGCAATGAATTATCTTCGTTTTGGTAAAGTGTGCGCCGAAGTCTGCCATTTCTGGGGGCGCTTTTTTGCGAACTTTCGGCAAGGCGAAGTACCGGCGGAGGGACCGCGCGGAGGCGCAGTGCGGCAAACATTCTTTTGACTTTCGCACAAAAGTTTGACATTGAGAAATACTCGTTCGTCGTACCTGTTTTTGGGGTTTTGGTATTGGAGTGTGCCTGTGGTGTGCCGTTGCAAGCTACACTCGGTAAAGCATGTCCACTGCCCGCGCGGGAGAACCATTTACATAGTGGTTTTTATGGCCAACGTCACTCTTTAAGACGCCGAACGAGACACGGACAATCAGTTGGACGGCATTTTGGGGAACCCCATCACCCCCTCCCCGAGATAAGAACCCGAAGTAAAAGTTGTAGCAGAGCGAGAGCATGCTTAAGATAATCTTTGACAATCAATTCATCCGGCTTGCATGTATAAAGACTTCACCAGATCATTCGCTCGGCGAGCTCAGCGTGTCTTTGTTGGCTCAGCATCATTTGCTTTGGGGGCCTTTCTAACCTTCCTCAACCGGTCATTTCCGTTCAACGCTTAGCGCTTGTATACGCTTAGCTTCTTCACTTTTCCGACTGCTTTAAGACATTCTTTACCATTCCCTTGCCTGTTCTTCCCTCCCCCTTTTCTGGGCCCTTGCTGCCCCATTGCATACGCTTTCCTGGTGGCGCGTTTCCTTTTCTGTGTTTCCTCTATTCACTTTCGTTGCGCGCGCGACACCTTGTCTCTGCTGTTTGTCTTCGGTCGGTCGGTCGGTGCGCGGGGTTCGACATATGAAGGAATGTTCCAATGCGCCTGCTCTGGAACCCGCGTGCTACAGCGCACCAGAACTTCTTACCCACCCATCCCATCCCTCCCAAATGCACGAAGCGAAGGCTGCACCCTTGTGGAATGTTGCCGGCTGCTCGGGAAGAAGCTTACAAGCGACGGTTCGCTTTTGGAGCTCTGCCGGCCGGTTTTCCAGTTCTTAGTCATCCTTGGCTGTTGCTACTTTGGCAGTGGCTTTGCTTCGCTTTGCTGCGATGATCATCTTATTTAAAGCTCATTGCGTCATGGGACACACACTCACACACACAGACGAGCATTCACAGAATGGCATTCAGCGAGAGAGACAGGGCTGTGTGCGTTGGTACAGTGAAGCCGAGAGAAGCGGCGAGGCATTCCACGCCACACCGCCATTGCCCGGAGGCCATGCCATTGCAGAAAATAAAAAAAAAAACCGTGGAAACAGATTCAATTTCTCGTTAAGTGTTATTGGTCAAAGTAATAAAACACACATAAAACAGGTTTAACTGGATATGTGTGTTGTTTCTTTCTATTTTCTGTTGTTGTTGCCGCTGTGGTTTCGCTTGCTTGTTTGCTTTGTTTGTGTTGTGCTGGGCCCGGTTCGCAGGACAGAGAAATACATTCTTAGCCCCGATTGCAGTTTTGTTCTTTCCGGGGGGAGATCTTCGCGCGCCTTCACCCCCTTCGCTGACGCGGGTGCCCCCGGCAAACTCGTTAAAAAGGCGATGCCGCGATGATGCTCTTTTGCCGAGCGGGCACCTCAGTTGCTGCTTCGCCCAGGGTCCCATCGATGCGTACGTATGTATGCGTACCACGGCCACCCGTTGCGAGGTGGAAAGGAATTTCGGATGACGTTTCGGATACCTTCGGGTCGAAGGAAGCAACTGGCACTGGGTGTGGGCCACGGAGGCCAGCAACGCTTGCCGGAGATGATTTAAAGACAATTGAACGTAAAGTAAGCATGTGCATAGAATTTTCACATTTTCTTACTGTCTGTCCACACGTCATGTGCTCCCACAGGAAGCAGCCACCTTCGCCTCCCACGTTCCCATGCTTTTGGAAGCGAGTGGACAGTTTCCAGCTCCGCTGATTATAATTTTGCAAATCAACGCAACACTTTCTTGCTGCTTCTCGATCCCGCTTCACACTGTTATCTTTCATTTGTTTTTATGCTGCTGCAGCATAGCGTTCATAGGGGCATAGGGGCTGCTTAACTCGCCTTCGCTGGTGTTTGTTTGCTAACAGCTTTCGGTGCCCATATAGCGAACGGGTTCTTCGTTTTCGGGGCTTTCATGCCGTGTTCGCTTGTTAGCTGCACACGAACGAAACGGCTTCACTTTTCTTAGCGCTTGCTTACCGCGCGGCGAAGGTGTGCGTTGCACGGTTATGTTTCTTCCGCCTGCTTTACGCCTGTCTTCTCACGTGTGGCTGTTAGTTGCCGTGGCCTTTTTTTTGTTACCGCAGCCGTTTTTGTTGCTATCCGTGCGCGCGATGCACATTTCGATGCTGCTGTTGTTGCTCTTGCTCCATTCCTGCTTGCGCTATGTGTTGCCATTTTTCCCTTTTAGTTTTATGTTTTAAGTTGCGTTTCTTGTTTTGTGTGTGTATGTGTGTTTCTCTCTCTCTGCTTCTTCTTTCGTCTTTTTGTTGTTTTTTTTTTCTCCGCCCATGCGAACTCTCTGTCCCAAACATTCCAAAACTGTTTCGCGTTTCGCTTTGCGCTCTTCACAGTATCGAATAATCTTCATTTCTTCGATACGTTCGATATTTCGGCATTGGCAGCAAGATTGGCGCCCAGAGCCAGCCGAGCTGCTGCTGCTGGCTTCATTCACGTTCCCACATGTTCACGGGCTCGCGCACTCACACACACATACATCAGTATGGGTATCGTTTTCATTGATGGGGCCCGCCGTCGATGAACGAAAGGGCGAGAGCGTACATCTATTCGAAATATGCCATTAACGATGTTGTAATCTTCGCTTACACGTTTCATTGCGCGAAGTCATGCTCCGCTGGGACGAATTTCCGGACGTTTCCCCCCCACACGCCACCGGGAGGAGCCTCACGCGTGAACCGAAGGCGCATATTACGCACGACACGTTTAGTCACGAAATTTGTTAACACATGGGAACTATTCTACACTGTTTAGGTCAGATTAAGCAGGAGTTTGTTGTTGTTTGTAATTAAATCTGACATTGAATATCGTTTGAATGTTTGAAATTGAGTGAACGGGCGAAAATTTCACAACATGTGTTAAGTCTTCTATAATTCTAACTTACAAACTAAATACTTTTGGTTAAGATCAATCAGTTTCAAAATTTGAATATGAAAAAATTGAAAGACAAACCAGAGGATTTTCTTGGTTATCTATTGAATCCAAGTTTCTCACACTCTACTGTTGGAATTTCGGACGTGTAACCCTCCAGTTTTATCCTTAAAATAACCAATAAAAGCCGGTAACCGTCTGAAACTCTGATATTGGTATGTCAGCTGTTTCAAGCAGAACCGCTCTGATAGCGTTGTCAAATGAAAGTCAGCTTAGTGTCTCCCAATAACTGAACGGGATCATCTTCTTCTTTGTAACTGGCGCTGTCTAAGCTGTATGTATGCAGAATCGGGAGTTTTGAATTTCCAGGATTTCTCTCACTTCAAAGCTAAGGCTGAAGGAAGACCTCCTCCAATCAGTCCAGAGTCCGAGGAGGATTACTTGGGTGCAAATGCCGCAAAGCTGTCTGGCGCATAGGTACGGACAGGTTCGGAGCTGCCAAACCTGTATCAATGTTCAACACTCTCGAATTAGTAGAGTCAACAGCCGAAACAGGGGCCTACCAGCGCTACCATAACAAAGCCCGTGAACCGTTTACGAACCCGTGGACGGGTGGTGGTAACCTATCGCAGAGAAGTTAGCTTGATAGAAGAAACACGAACGGTTTGAAGACAAGGCAAGAAGTCACTTCATCCATCCAAAATCTTGCACCACTGCATGCGGGTGATATGGTGTACGACGCACACAAACACATGCGCGCGTGTCTGCGTTCCGTCAGGGCGTCCCTGAACGTCTTCCAAAACGTTTATTATTTATTTTCCCTCCATCTCGCTGGATGCAAGGGCTCGGGGTACGGTTCACTCCAAGGCTTGTGTGGCAACCAAGGGTTGTACCTTTTTTTTTTTTTGTTGCTTGTGAGACCCAGAATTCTCTCCGTGTTCCTCCGCGTGATCTCTCTGAAAAGGTTCGCCGTGTTAAAAGGATGGTGTCACTGCCACTCTGCCGCCTGGGCCCTGGTGTGTGGAATGACAGAACAAAACGAAAAACGGGCCGAACAGAACCCGAAACAATTGCAATGCGCCCGCGCGCGTTTGCTTCTTCTCCTCCTCGTTTCGAAGGTCCGCAAGGACCACGCAAGGAGGTTGAACCCGACACAAACACAACAGACAAACAAAACAAAAAAAAAACAAGGATACACAACACTAGAGAGCTCCCCTCGCACTGCTAACCACCCAAATGGTGAGACTTCCATCGTTACGACGCTGAATGCGTTTTCTTGCTCGCCTTCTTGTCCGGGGCTTTTTTGTCCGATCGTTCAACATTCTTCCCCCGACTGGCATTTGACCACCCCGGCAGCAGCAGCAGCAGCAGCAGCAACAGCAACATCAGCAGTTCTCCTAGTGTGGCCATGCAACTTTCGTCGGACCCGGTTTTCGGGCGGTTTTGCGTTCCGCGTGCCATGGTCGCACAGTTTTGGGCAGTATAGTCCCACACGCGGCCGCGGCGGTTGCACTTTGCAGGCCCAGGGTGCGAGGACTGGAAGGAAGACTGTTGTGTGGAGCAGAGCCCTCGTGTGCCTTTCCGTCTGGTCCTCCGCACACATCCGGAATAGGTTTTGTTGGGAATCCTGGAATCTCACCGGTTTATGGGTTTGGGGAGTCATCCCCTTTTACAGACGGTGCCGCTAATTCTCTTTCTTTCTTTATCGCTGTTTTATCGTCGCTCGTTTTCTGTGGCTTGCCCTTTTTTTGGTTCGGTTCGGTTTCGTTGCTGTTTCACAGCATAGCCCCCGAACACATACCTTTCTTCTTCTTGATTGCATTTTTGGGTCCCTGAAAAATGCACCAAAACACGCACACACACACACTCGTAATCCCGTGACTCTCTGTGAAAGAAAAACTGCTTTCATTGCTTAAGATCAATTTGCACACACGCCCGATGCCACACGAGAGCGATGTTACAACATTGCACGGATTCCCTTCGCGTTCGTGTCGCGCATAACAGTTCCACTCTCGCCCGGGTGACTTATGATTGGTTTCATTGGTAGGCGTACGGTTGGCTAGAGTGTGAACCACCAAGGGACACGGGTAATTACCAATCATGTGCGAGGCTTAATAAACGGTTGTACTAATCGATATGTGATTTCTAGAATTGGAGAGGCTGCTTTGGGATGTTTTTGTGTGTGTGTGTGTGTATATTGCTGTTGTTGTTCTTTTCCCCTTGATTTGTTGACTCCCGTTGCTAGCCTTTACCCTTGCCGGTGATCTCCGCACGGCGATGAGTGAGCAGTAATTGGTGTTTGCTCCCCTCGAGATCGACCCATACCTTAATGATGGGTTTTATTTGCGCTTCCTCCCATGTCCTGTGCGCGTATGTGTTAGAGAGAGAGAGAGAGAGAGAGAGAGAAAAAAAGGAGCCTTACCAGCTCACCTTGAACTTTTTGATGCCTCTGCCCGCGCCACTTGAGGTGTGATCTGATGAAATAATGGCTCACTGTTGTTGTTGATTTTTATTTTTTCGCCAATTTTATTATCTTCCTTATTACTGCCGAGATGACCCGTCAGAAAATCAATTACACGTGTGATTCAATCGCTCCTGCGCACAGAACACAGCACAAACCCACACATGTAATGGTGCGTTCACCGTTCACACTCTGGAAAGCATTTGTGGATGATTTCACGCACACAATTTGCCAATTTTCATGCTGCATGTGGCGCTGATATAAAAAAAGGGATTATCATCCTAATTGATCGTGCTTTGTGCATGTTAAATTCAGGATCACCTTCAGGTTGCGGGTTGCTGTGTTTAAAATTGATTCATTCCAGGAAAAAAAAGGAATGCTCTCGTCAAATGCTTACACGATCTCGTTCTTGTGCTGTTGTGCGTTCGCTCTTGACCGGTTTGCCCATTTTGACATTGTGCAATGTTGCGCGGTGTCATTTTGAGGATGATATTTTGCTTGGGACGATAAGCACAGTCACGTCACGTCTCTCACGGCTGATGAGATCGGAACGAGATTTGAGGTTTTTGTTTATAACCTCTATCGATTAAGCAAGAAGGACTCTTGGCTTGCATTCATTTAACTCGTTTTGTGCTTATTCATTGCCTTGATTAAGTTGAGGATCATAGTTTTTTTAGCGACAAATTTGTCATCTAAAAATCCTTGGATAGAGGGTACTTGAATGTATCGTTTTCATTGCTTCCAAATACCAAACGTTGGTATTATTTTCTTCTTGTTTGGCTCAACAACCGATGTCGGTCAAGGCCTGCCTGTACCCACTTGTGGGCTTTGGCTTTCAGTGACTAATTGATTCCCCCCATAGCAGGATAGTCAGTCCTACGTATGGCGGCGCGGTCTATTTGGGGATTGAACCCATGACGGGCATGTTGTTAAGTTGTACGAGTTGACGACTATACTACGAGACCGGTTGGTATTATACATTATCATAAAAAAGTTTATTTTTCCAGAGGTTCGTAGCTTACCGCCCGCTTGAGTCTTTTCCCGTACAATCTTCTTATTTGCGGCTAATTCTACCGCACAGCCATCGGTGGGCACATATTTGAACATTGTAGTGAACCTCCTTTAATGTGTTGGCATGTTGGCAGAAAGTTTGGCACACCCACGGTTAAAAATATTCCTCAATACTACCTACTCGGTCCTCATTTTTAACTCACTTTGCAAATCAAAAAACTGTTTGCCTTTTTTTTTTTATTCAGAAAGACTTGCATGCCGATTATACTCAGCATAACATCTCTCTCTCTCTCTCTCCCAACATACATACACACACACATATATACCCAGCCAAACGCTTACATGTGATGATAAATGATCATATTTCGTGAGAATTTCCAACCGAAAACCAAACGCACCTCCCACTCCCACCGACATGAATACACACATTTGCAAAGGGTGAGCGAGACGGCGCAAAGAATGGAATTTAATCCACCGCTCGCCACCCCCCTGCTCGTGTTCTTCAACCCCTTGGGGCTTGGGCCTGCAGTTCCAGATCCTCAGCCTCGATCTACACACGTTTCCTTTTGCCACACCACGTTCCTCGAGCACTCGCCGTCGTCGTCGTCTTCGTTGATGCGTTCCCGTTCGCTCAGCTCGCCTTGAAGCGCTACGGCTTTTCGGAGGGGGCTTTTGATCAAGCAGGCAGTGCCGCGTGGATTCCTTGCATCGAAAGATTTCAAATAAGAGCGAGAAACCAGAAGAAGGAGAAAAAACGCTCGCACATACGCACCAACCAACCGGGCTCGCAAGTGGCTGAAAATGGGGCGGAGGGAACGCGCGCACAGCTACAAGTCGCCCGGGCCACAAGCAGCGCGGACGAAAATCCGGAGAAACGGTGGAAAATTGGGAAGCACAAAGTGTGAGAAACGTTAGCCATGAATCACTCTCCACTGATTTTCGGATTTCAGCGACAACGGGCCGAGATCGAAAGCGATCGACGAAGCGCAAGATCAAGCAGGGGGGAAGCAACGGGCGAGCGCAAACTAAAGGTTTGCAAAGAAAACTGCCCAGAAAACAGCAGGGAAGGCAGCGAAAAAAGCACAAAACACACACACACACATACACCCTTTCCTTCTAAGTTTTTCCATGCCCTTGCGACTTGTCCCCTGGGAAGGGACAGAGACCGTTGTTCCGAGCGCCTGCAGCCCTTCTTCCTTTCTTAGGCCTTATGCACACTAATCATTTCTTTAGCATTTTTCAGTTTATTTGTTGCATTCTTCACAACGAAGGGAAGAAGGAGGAATGCAGAAAAGTATTGCCATCTCGTTCGCACTGGAAGCGTTTGGTCGGTTTTATGCTTATCACATTATTTGGCTCTTTTGTGAAGCTTTTTTCACCTTTCGCTCACCTTTTCGGTCTCTTTATTGACACCCATTGAAGATGTTTCGCACAAAAGCGAGACACAGAGAGGGCGAAGGAAAGAGAGTGTGGTAGGTAAGCGAGTATGTAACAACAATATTTATGACCAAAAAGATAGCATTCCACCCTGTTGCCGCAACCTGTTTGGCCAGGGTGAGTAAGCAAACAATCTAGCTATTTATTGGGTGTTTATTATGACACTGCATTTTTGTGCTGCCTGGGGTTGCAAGAGCGGTTTACGGGCGCGTCCGAGCGTTTAACTTTGTTTTATTAATGAAATAATTGGAAGCGCTAGCACCAATTGTCTAGTGACTGATGCATTAACGGTGTCCTGGATGTCTCAGTTGGCAGCAGATTAGCTGGTGCATATCGGAAAATTCAGCCAACATTCCGATCGCATCACAGCAACATCCGGTTGCTTTGGCTCACTCGAACAGCAGGGTTCCCGTGTGTCATTTTCTAACGATGCTCGCTTGATCTTTATCGGCCAGCGGCTAGAACTTCGGAATGGAGGTTAGAATTACGGATATATGGTACGTTTTACGGCGCTAAACGGGGTCCTCCGAGTGTGCCGGTCGCACCTAGGAAGAAGAGGAAGCGAACCCGCGCAGAGCGCGGCACAACAATTATGATGAGCAATCCGGGCGCCCGAACCCTCAATCTCCTCGACCCTTCCCGAGTCCCGCAGAGAGAGAAATAGCAATAAAGGGAGAGAGAGAGCACGTGTGAATAGACAGAGGAAAATTTAAAAATAATGAGACAGCATCTTTTCACCGGAGTATGGTTTCAACACTGAAGAAGAGTAGCGGATTATTGCTGCTGCTGCTGCTGCTGCTGCTGCTGAGGATGCTGCTCGGTGCGCTCACAACACAAACATCGCCAGAACCAATCCGGTGGGACTCCCGGGGGTCTGAAAGGGAGAAACAATAAAAAACCATTCGATAATCATAGGGTTCGGCTTGAAGGGCTTAGCAATCGGGCCGCGCAGCAGCACTGCAACAAGCGGTCATCTTCCTGTTGTTTTCTCGCTGGACATAATGGTCTCGCAGGTTTTGTAAAGGTCCGGAGCTGAAGAATGGGCATGGGCGCAAGTCCCGGTGGACAAAGATGATCACCATTTCCGACTCTGGCGCAATACACACAAACACAGATACACCGGGCCTGCTTTGCGTAGCCAAGGGTTTTGAGCATGGATGAAGAGAAGAAAAAAAAAACTGCATTATCATTCATAATGTGCCGAATGGCTGGGAATTTTAGAATTCCGAACCGCGGACCGGGACGAAGGAAAGCAGAAAGCCGGTGTACGGTGGGGATGATGGTGGAAGAAATTGGGCAGAGGCATCTGTGTGAGAAGCAATGAGGGAGAAGTTCACGGGCAAGTTTCTGTTGGTGTGGAATGTTTGATCATGATCGTGTGTAAGCGTGTGAAATAGATTTCAGAGCAAAAGTGATTATACGCGTAGTTTTTGTTATGAGAAAGCAGCACCTATGAATATGAGAAAGCAGTCACCTACCTATGAGGGGGAGATTCGGTAGATTTTGTTACAATTGATATACATACCCCAAAGTGATGCCATGTGTTTTGTTGTTGTCTGGTTCAATAAAACCTGATAGGTTTTTTCTCTTATTACCTTTACTTTGAAAATGCAAAGTTTAGCTCTACGATAATATGGCGAAGATTCGATTCGAACTCACGCTCTCCAGTGTAACATACCAGGCGCTTAGCACGACACCATAGATCTCCAACAAAAGCACTCATCTTTTGGACGTATAGTTTAGGAATGCATGAATCCTTGAATTATGCGGATTTAGATCGTATCGTTATGTATCTCAGACATACACTGGCGAATATTGCTCAGACATAAAATTAGACAATATATTACTATCATTCCTTTTCATTTCAAGAACATTAAGAGCATTCATGGTTCTATTACCTGTTCGAACGCATCCTCCAACATCCAAAGATTCATACCCAAAGACACATTTTTGAACCAGCCTGGCGCATACAGCAACTGAAACACGAAATTTCATAGAATTTCATTGTCCATTGTTGTAGCTCAAGAACAAAACCGCCGGACCGATTGCACGAACACCGCCTCAATATTTTGCCCTCCCGCTCCATCCCAAAAAAAAGAACCGGCAATTCCTATTGATCCATTCCGGGTCCGGTTTGTGTCCTCTCTTCCGTGTAGCATCGCTCTCACCTCATCGGGAAAATGATTAATGAGTATTCAAAAAAAAATGCAGTACTAACCATCGAAACGAGCGACACAAGGAATGTGTGTGTGTGTGTGTGTGTGTGTGTGTGTGTGTGTGTGTGTGGTGTGTGTGTGTGTGTGTGTGTGTGTGTGTGTGTGTGTGTGTGTGTGTGTGTGTGTGTGTGTGTGTGTGTGTGTGTGTGTGTGGTGTGTGTGTGTGTGTGTGTGTGTGTGTGTGTGTGTGTGTGTGTGTGTGTGCTCACAATAGAACCACGAGGAACAAACAGGGCGGCAAGAACGGGCTTCAGCCAGATCAAAGATAAAAGGACGAAAGACGAATGATTCTCGATCGCACCACGGCCGGGGTCCGGCGATGCGTCATGTTTCGGTTGCGTTCGAAGACAAAATCGAAACAGCGATCGCGCGATGTTCCAAGTGTCCGCCACCTTGTACCCGATCCGGTCGGCAAATCGAAACGGAATTCGTTGACGTCGGTGCGTGTGTGTGTGTGTGGTACAACGACAACAAAAAAAGATGACTGATCGCATTATTTTACCGATTGGAGTTAGGCTCTAAAGGCATCAAAGTGTACGTATGCGCAGCGCTGTTAGGACGCAAACCTCCTCGACAGGACATTCAAACCTGGCGGCAATCGCAAATACCTTTAGACTTAAGGGTAACGCTGCCTGTGTGCAGGCTGATGAAACGTAGCCGTGTGGTGTAAGATCTCCATCCATCCAATCGCGCGTGTGTACCAGTGTAGTTGCTCACAAAGCAAAGCCCGAAATGCGCTACACAATTTCGCACAGACACAGGCACCCGATTTTTTGCCATTAATAAGAAGTGACACTTTTCAACTTTACCGACACCCACAGGAGAGCGATGCTTCAAAGTGACCAAGTTAAGACACGGCAGAGAAGGGGAAGCCAATCCTGCCAACAGTCTCTCGCTGCCCGCACTGAAAGCGTTTCGGTGTTTGGTTTCGGGCGTCCCAGGCCCAGAACTATACCGAACTATCGGGCGGTGCTCCACAAAATCAGATTAGCCGCCCATGCCCCGGAATGTTCGGCTACGAATGTGCCGATCCGAGTGTTCGGACATTCTGTTTTCAGGTTTTTGATTTTTTTTCGGTTTTTTGCGCATCGGATTCTTCACTCGTGAGGCCTCTTTTGGGTCTTGTTGGCCTCCTCGATCGGCCGATTGTATCGGTAGCACTTTTCAAGCTCATAATATAGCACCGGGCAAGATATCAGGTTCGGGGTTTGGTTTGCAATATCTTCCCGACTTCTCGGGGAGGAATTCCAACCCAACAGTGGTGTGGAATTTGGGTTGAGAATACAACACAACTCACAAAAAGGAGGGTTGAAAGCAACAGGTTCGAACACGATTTTTCACTTTTCGGCTCGAAAGATGTGCACAATCATTCGGATTCGGGCACGCCACTCACTGAACCATTTTCAGTCCGTTCGGCAACGATAACATCACGCGAAAACTTGGTTTTGATCCTCAAGCAGTGCTCTGTTCGCTCGGTGGATGATCTTCGCAATGTGTCGCATTAGCCGTTCGATAACGAAATTGATCTAGGTATTCCAAGATTCGCATTCAACCCCGTTCAGTCCCCATTTCGGCGGTGCTCATAAAACGCAAAACGGTTCCCGTCTCGCTAACCAACTCACGTATCGATTGTTGGATCTCATTTTAGTGTGTGTCTAACTTTGGAATGCTTTTGGTATCGCACCTTCACCCAAAAAGAAACACACACACAGACTAGACATTTCGAATAAAGTCATAAATTATCGCAAAGCTTGCCGTATCGAACGCGGGAAGAGCGCATCAAACAACGCGCCACGGCGCACAGTACGCCAGTGTGGTAGACTAATAAAAACAGGAATAATGTCACCGTACATAACTGGATACTAATGATCTTTTATGGCGGTTTCGTTGTTTTTGTTGGCTAGCTCCGCTTTGTGTAAGAAAGACAGCGAAGCTTGGGGTCGGATTATGCAAAGCAGTGCAAACGATTCAACGATCATTTCAACGGTGACAAAGCGGCGCCAGCACGAACACGCTTGTTCTAGCACAGTTCGGGCTTTTGAAGGATTTAAAGTAAGAGCGGGCATAAAAATGGCTTCGAAACAATCAAACGATAATGTTGAGTTTCAAATTGCTTTCTACTTGTGTGTCTCTCGTTACACTGTGTTTGCTCACAAAGCTCTGTCCCGGGCCAATTGGAAAGGGTCATTTTGGAACCAAAACAAAAAACCCAGTCGCCTTAGCCGTTAGGAACGCAGTGACATCAATCAATCCCCGCTCGAAACGTCCCGGAACGATGTAGAGCGAAAGCGCCAACCCGCCCACTCGGAATGTGATTGATTTTTATTGTTTCCCAAAAGTCAAACCCAAGTGCAAGGTGGTTGGGACGGCCAGCAGCGTGCCACCGTGTCTGTGCGGAGCTTGGTCGCGCGTTGCATTGGCTGGAAATTGCATTCCAGCCATCCGGCACGATCCATGGCGATGTTGTACAGTCGTCAGCTTCAGCCCCGGTGATAGTGATTGGTTTGGAAGGAAGGAGACTCCACGTCACGCTACGCGCCCGAAAGCGCAACAGAAGATTGGAACAATTCGGCTGCTCTGCGCATTGAAGCTACCGGTGGAGTGAAGCAGTAACGAAACGGGTCATATTTCTTGAGCCACCTTACTGAAGGGCTGATTGAACGTCACGGTACGATTTGTTACTTTCTAGCGGAACTACACACGGTACCTGCAATAACGAAAGGATTCTTAATGGTGGTGGTGTGAGTTATGATGACTTTTGGGAAAGAAAAGAAAAGCATGTGAGCGTTTGGGATGCTACATCTCGTTTGTAGGAAGATCTGGATGATTTTGATTGGAATTGGAAATGCATTTTTGTCTTGGCTTTTAACACACGATTGTTTTACTCTTATTCATATTTGTAGTGTTTATTTCTTATTAATTCTTTACTCTTAACTTTCTAATTGATACATTCTTTCACTTAAAAAAACCAGGATTAATTCGAAACTCACAAAAAACGCACAATCGTTTCGAACGAGATCGATTAGTGAACAATGAAAGCATACAATCACTCCATTCCTGCCGAAGTAATTACTCGTCGTAATGTTGTGGCTTCATTCACTGTTTTTCGTTTAATTTGATTGAACATCACACCAACCACATTCTGCATTCTAGATACCTCGATACGTTGGTCAGTCGCTCGTGAGATTAGATTTAGGCTTAGCTTAGCAGCAAAATAAAATCATTTTATAAACCCAGCTCACCCTTAGCAGCAGTTGTAGTTTCCGTTTGCGTTCTTTTGCCTTTTTCCACTGCTACCACCAGCCTACCTCGTTTGCCAACACATGGGTGGAAAGGTGTTAATTTATGCTAATTGAAAGTGCCACCTTCTCCCAAACCCCTGCAGGGGGGACAACGTTCCGCTCCTCCTGGTTCCCTATGGATTCAGGATGAAAGCAAAAAAAAGAAAAACGCAACACACAGAAATAATAACAACTGCGAACGAAAAAGCGAAGCAGCAACCAACAACAGCAACAAAAAAAGCTCATCTCGTAAATGGTTGTTAATGGGAAAATACCACCAACAAACCAGACACAGGCACTCGAAAGAGGAGCAACAAAAAAAAGCACGCACATCCGCAGCAGTAGTTGCCATGAGTGTGAATGGTTTAGCACTGATTGAGTTAGGATTTGGGATTGGGAAATGCCATGGAATAGAGATATATTCGGCTCGCCACCCGGCCTGGGAACGGATGCCGCAGCAATAAAGCTGTTGTTTTGCTACCATTTTAACGTTTAGCTGCAACGGCTCGCCTTCGCCAGCTCCATCAGGTCGAAGTGTACTTCTTTGCACTGCGCTTTGTACAACGCGATAAGCGGTCATTTAGCACGCGTAACTCATAAACCTCGCACCTGATTGGATGCAGCTGCACTTATCGTTGATTGATTGAAACATCAACGCCGGGCGTGGGCCGGGGTTCAATCAAAAGCGATTAAAACTGTGTGTGTATGTGTGTGGAGCATTAAAATCAACTTCCTCCCGCCAACTACGCTGCAGGGATGAAAAGAAAGCCAGCGCAACGTTTAGAGAGCTCTGAAAAAAAAAAACGAAAAACAATTGCAAAAATAATTCATATCATCATCCCTCAGGGGGGCTGGCTGGTGCGTTAATCCATCCACTAAATTCCTGCACACACCTTTCCCTGCGCACTCCCCACGGGAACGCCCGAGCTCGAAGCATAAATCACACACCCAATTGCTCTCAACCCCTCACACACACACACACACATGCACAATCCGTTCTTTAATCCATCACCTTCCCGTAATCATCATTCTCGCTTCGCGCGCGCAATCAGCAGGCGGGAAATACCTTTTGCAACCGCGCGCTCGCGCATTCCCACGTGCTGCTGCTGCTGCCGCCGTTGGAACGTGAACGCGTACAAGCGTTCATGTATGTATGTTGCGCAATGTTTACGCGTGCCAGAACCGTGCGTGTTTGTCTGAGCATAAATCTGATTTATATGTTCACACCCTCTGCACACCGACGGCGGCGGCCCGGCCAGTATTGCACCAGGCCGTTGTGGAAGCAATGGAACCATCATCATCATCATCATCATCGCCGTGTCCGAGATGTGTTGCCGAGATTCGTTTGCCCCACTCCTCACTTCCTCTTCCACTTCCTTAGCTTCACGTGTACCGCCCTTTGCAGCATCCAATTGTGGGCCCGTTTCTTGTTGTTGTTTTGTGCTGGCGCTGGATTGATGCTGAACTGGGAATTATTTTCAATGTTTTTAAAACACAAAACTCACTGCTGACGGAGGCACTGGCCTCCCTCTCCCGCGCTCTTCAACTCGCGTGCGTTCATAGTTTGGAGTGGCTGCCAGTTTTTGGTTACACCACTCCGTCGGAGCGCTCGATCTAGCGATGCAACAAACGAATGCAGTGATTGAGTGCTTCCTTAAGCCTTCATCAGCGATGCACCGCACGAAACCTGGTCAAGCCGTGCAATAAGCCTCCTCTAAGGGAGTCCCCGGTGGGGGGAAGGGAGCAACAGAATGGTGCAATTACAGCAAGGAAATTGGGGTATTGGGGAAGACGAGATTAAACTCGCTGACGTGTGTCCGCCGAGGCCGAACTCTGATGCTTCGGGGCGTGCGCCCCCACTCGTCCGACGGCTACTGGATTTAATGTTTAATTCCAGGCACGTGCACAGTACACTGCGCGACGACAACGACGACGGTTCTGTTGCCCGGAAGTTGTGCTGAATGGAACGAAAACGCGCGCCTTTGCTTTCCACCGCAGGGGCCCCAGAACATAAGTCACTCAAGTTATTAGCTCATTTCGTGTGCAGCAAAAATTTCCTCTACACACTCTCAATACAGTCGAAATATTTAAATTATGCGACCGGAGGGTGTGGCGAAAAAAACAAAAACGAATCACTGGCTCCTCTCTCTCTCTGCCTCGTGCGACCGGAAGCGACACGATTTCGCTGCACATACACACACGAACAAAAAAAAAAGCGACACAAATCTCATCTGCATGCCCGTGACATTAATCTTCATTCAGAACCACTCAAATAATTCCACTCACACAACCCTACCCAACTGCTGCACCTCCGCTCCCAACGGCAACGCATCTTCGCTGCAAATCACAAACGTCCGCGCACAGTGGTTCATTTGCATTCCATTTATGCAGCGGTGGCCATCCGCTGCAACCGCCCCACGCTGTTTCGGCATTCGCCCAAAATTTCGCGTGCTCATATTCGCGCATGCATCTCTTGATGACTTTTTAGACAGTGCGCGCGAAGGACACACAAACAGTCGGTGGCCTTTGCGAGCAGAGGCTGAGGCTGTTAGTGTAATGGAGTTGCACGGTTCGCTCGTCTAGCTGCTGCTAACAACCGGGGCACAGCAGGACCATCCTAATTGCGTACGCTTCCCCGCGATTTTCCGATGGACGATGGAGCAGCTAAATTTAATTCTTCATACACTGATTAATATTAATATGTTTGTCCCAAAAAAGGCGCGCGTTTTTGCTAAATTTTGGCACACCGAATCTATTGAGGCGCCGTTGAGTGTTCGATTTTGGTTTCGGATGATGCACGATCCGTGTCCGTGACATTCTGATACCGTTGCCCAATCGGGCTGATTGTAGTAGTTCGTGGGGTTTGCGCTCTTCCGCAAAGGGAAGTGATATTTACGATCGCGATTGAACCATCGAAACGCAGCGAAAAATCTCTTTTTTTGTAAATGGAAAGCTCAGTTACTCAACTCATTCTAATATCTCGTTCTCTCTTTTTTTTCGTATTTCCTCCATTTCCTGCTCACAGGTCGAACAAGCTTGCGGCGTACCGTCGATGATGCCATCCGAATATCTGGCCGACGGATCGTACGACGATGCACCGCAGACGCTGGCGGGCAGCAGCAAGTGGCCGCTCGCACCGAACAACGAGATGCTCCAGTTCGAGATGACGATCGACAAGAACAAGGATCTGTTCATTCAGCTCTCTACGACGTAAGTGCTTACCCGGGCACCCGCATGATACTAATTAACATTCCGCGATTGTTTCCTTCCTTCCGCGTGTGCCATTGCCGCCCATTGCTCTGGATGCGTTGCACCGAAAGGGTGCAGCAATTGACGCATTACAGCCTGATGACAGCATGAATCGATCCGCCGGTTTTGCCATTGTTGCCCATGTGCAGTTTGTAGATTGCAGATTGCACCCTTGTGCTTGTTCTTTTTTTCTGCCGCTCAATGGTTTAAGGGCAGCTCAAAGTCATTGGCAAATTAGTTGCATAACAGCTTGATGGGGGTATTTTTTTATTATTATTTTAAACATCAATCAAGGTTAAGTGAGGAACACATTGCAGTACACGGCATGATGTGTTGCCTTTTTTTTTCTCTCTCTCTACATCGCATATCGTGCGTGTTACAAAGGAATCTTTTCACGCCGGAGCCACCACCAAGCCGAAACCCCCTGCCGTGATGAAATTGCTTGTGCAGGCTGCGCGTTTCATTAACTTGCAACGAAATCCTCACCGACACCGAACGTCCAACGCTGCCGCCTGGCTCCATCGCACAGAACGCAATTCCCCCCACCCGCCTGTGTGACCTTCTGCAAACCGCGTGCACAGACATCCCTGTTAGAAAACAATCGAATCGATTAATTGCACACCCGTGCGAGTCTCAAGACAACGTCGGCGGTGGTGGCGAAGTAGCAAAGGGTTGTCGGTGATTTCGGTGGTTTCGATTTGCTGCCTCAGTGAGGTGTTGCAATCATTGCATTCGAGTGGGGGTTTGTAAAGGAAACAAGCGCACATATGCCGCCATACCGGCCACCTTTTGGACGGAACCGGGCATGCAACAATCGTGTTCCATTGTTTGCGCGGTAAGAGCGAACATGTTACGACGGAGGGTGGCGCGTGATTGTGTCATGCCGCACGGGGCGGGCCGTACCCGCTAAGAAGACGCGCGTGCGCGCGTGGGTGTCACTGTGTTAATGATGCGCGCCCGGATTGATGCGGGATGGCCGCTGCCGCTGAGTATGTGCGCCATGCGTGGGTTTCGCTGTCAGATTGCGGAAACTGCCGGGTTCGCCGTCATACGAACAGCCCTTTGGGGCGCAAACGAGATGGAGCTTTTAATTGGCTGCATAATCTCATGCTGGTTTTTTTTTGTGTGCGATCTGCTTACCTCTGCTTGCAGGCTGTGCGAAGATGAAGACTACCACCCGACGGACGAGGACTGCTGGACGGGCAGCAGCCTGAGCGACTACACCCAGCAAGTGGTGACGACGATCGGCGACCGGTACAACCCGGAGGTGGTGTACAATGCGAGCGCGACCGTCTCGCCCCACATGCAGACGCTCGTCGATCGGCTCATCAATCTCAAGACGGCGGTGAACAAAGCGGTAAGTCGGGGAGGGTGTGGCATTTTTTAGGAGTTGTAGAAAAGGAGGAAAAAAGCAAGCAGAAAGACTATTGAAATGGTAAAAAGGTGCTTTTTAAACCTCTTGTGTACGAAATTGCATACATTTAGGCGTTTTATTGACGTTTGCTCTATATTTGACGCCTAACGCTATGCAATCTTCAATACAAAATTAAGTAAAACTGCTTCTAATTGCTACCATCTTTCCTAATATCCTGTTTTTATTCCCCATTGTGCTCCCCAGTACTCATCCAATACGTTCAGAAGTGACGTAGACAAGATGCAGTCCGACATGGCGGAAGGTTCGGGCGATTCGTACCCCTCCGACGACGATGAGGATGGCGATCTGGCCTCGGGTTCCGGTGACGGTAAGTGTCCTTTAACGGTAGCACGTTTGGCATTTGCTCTATTTCTCGGTGGCTGTCTATTAAAATGTACATTCTAAATATCTCATTTTTAACCGTCCACACTTCTTCCCATCCCTTCTCCCGCAGACGTCAACCCGCGCACCATTTTCAGAGACAATCCCAACGTCACGCCCAGCCACACCGATGTTAGCGCCGCGAAACGAATCTCGACCAGCTCCTGCTGGAGCTTAATCACCGTGGTTGCCGTGTGCCTGCAGGTGCTACTGCTCAGCAACGACTTCTGCGGCCACTGAGGGACTGTTGGCGCGCACACACATACACACACACACCCGTCCTCCTGTCCCTGCTCTGGATTAACACGACACACCCTTCGAGAAGCAAGCGTAAGAAAGAGTGTAGCATGAAAATACGAAATATGGCTGCGAAATACTACGTACACACTGCTGCGGCGTACACACGATCTTCCTCGAGCCGGCGCAACGCAACCCAGTTCAGGCGGAAAGGTCGTCAATTAAGTACCGAAAGGCGTGTGTTTGGCGTGTTCCCCCTTGCGTGTGCTGACAACCGATTTATAGTCAATGCATTAGTATTCCCGCAGCCCGTCTTGGTGTGGGACGGCCGTGTGATACCCTTCGGAGTCACTGCAATCGCAAGGATAAGTCATGCACGGTCTGTTTTACTATTTGATGTTTCATTCTTTTCTGTGTCACTCGTTAAGTCAACTGTTAGGAGAGCGGGAACGAAACGAAATTCAGCTTTGATAGTGGGCAGCTTTCCTATTACTACGATGGTTGGGGTTTGTTTCGTGTTACTAGCATTGGAATTCAGCACCAGAGGTGCTTCCGGTTGATCATACCCCGGCAGCTATACGCGAAAAGGCCCAGCTTCTTTTATTTTTATGATGTGTGTGTGTGTTTGTGTATACACACGGTGCAGCTAAACAGGCTGCTCAGCAAATCTCAAACCGAAAGATCACGTTTCGAAACTTGATCTCTCGTGGACGTGTCATGGTGGGGTTTTGTTTGTAGGATTTCAGAAGTCATTCGAGCCAACCGATAACACAAAGAGAGGGGGCGTAAGTGTAGTGCGCTCTATTGGTTTAATGCCGTGATGATTCTTCCACTGTCATTTATTTAATTCGAAAATGTGTTTTTTTTATTGCGTAGAAATCAAGATTTGTTTTCAAACCCCTTGTCAGTCATTGGATCATTCTGCACGACGTTCCATTTCGTCTATTTCTCTCTTACTCTCTCTCTCTTTCTCTCTCTCTCTCTTTCTCTATCTCTCTATCATCTCTTCTCAAACGAGTATGTCTACTTTAATTAGTCGTTAACAAAAAAAAAAAACAAGAAAAGCAGATCAATATCGTAGCTAGACCATTATCAAAAAACCGAATTAAAAAGCAAAGCAAAAAAAAATCACAAAAACAAACTCATCCTAGAATCACGATATGATCATCTTATCTTTCTACTAATCCATACTAAAAGAAACATGGAATAAAAAGATGAATAAGGAAATGCGTGCAGATTTAAGCAGCAGGAATGGAAGAATCGAATCGGTCATGAAAACATTATGTAAATAATTAACTTAAAATCAATCACCTAGCCTGCTACCGTACCGAAACTGTAGCGGGCAAACGGGATGCAAACAACAGTTATAACCAAGATTTAAAAAAAAAGAAGCATGAAGAAGTGGAAGAAGCAGTTTTTTTATCGTTTCAAAATAGGAACATAGAATCAAGCCCGCAAGAAAACAACCTACGCATGGATTCTTAAACACTAGTTAACAAATTCTTCTACACGCACCGCACATCCACTCGCAAGACACTTTGTTGACGCCGTGCCAGTGTGCCAGACGGTGTATCAGAACACGGGAACACTCTCAGTCCCTGATATTGTGTTGCTTTCGGTAGTGTCGGACGAGCAACTGATATCACGCGGACGTAACGAAGAGCAGTATGAATTTCCCCGAATCGTTGCAAACGAGTCGAGTTTTGGCATGCGAGTTGCATACTGTTAGGCGGCATTGTTACCGCTTTCGAAAGCGTGTGCCATTTGCAGCACAAAAGTAGCTCCTTTTCGTAGCACGCCTATCGGCATGGTATGTGGCATTATCAAGTTAAAATGTGCTCTGCCTAGTTCATGGCTGCTGTATTTTTTGTATTTTTTTATTTACAAACGCATTATTACTCAATTTCAATCAGACACATGGTACGTATGGTAAGCCACTGTACGCTGTATCATAGAGAGCCGATCGAACTGAAAATAATGCCAATATTTTTTTCTTTCTTTCAAAATCATTCGATCAAGTCCAGAAACAAAAGTGTACATTTTTGAGTGTGTATGTGCGAAGGTTGTTTTTTTTTTGTTTGTTGTGTTTTGGTGCGCAGGTGTTGTCAAATGCGGAAATGTTGTTTTTGCGATAGAACGTGCGCGAGAAGGAATGATTCGTTGTACAGTAGTGATGGTACGGTATGGTTTGTTGCGCCCAAGCGTGAAAATAGAACGTTGGGAGAGGGATGCAATCACCATATAATGAAGAAGAAGATTGCCCCCACCACAGTCGTGGTTGTGTGGTTATCTGTGTGTATGTGTGTGTGAAACGAGCCGGAAGTCGTTACGCAATAGAGAGACAAACACAGAGACAAATTAAAAGCAAAAGCAAAAAGTAATAGTAGGAAAAAACGGTCAACTGTGAAGTGTAGTAGCGCACGGAATGCTAACCCAATTGTTTGAACTATCTGTGATTGTGGGAAAAGAAGATGGAGAGTTAAGCAAAGATGAATACAATCCGGTATGCGAAAGAGAGCGAGAAAGAGAGGAAGAGAGAAAATAGGAATGTGTGTGTTTGTGTGTGGCTTTGGCGAGTGTGTTTGGTGATCTTCGGTTTCTGGAAGCTGTAGGCAGGTGTGCAAAATTAGAGAGTGTGCAAAATTTAATTTATTGTTAGTAGATTGTTGTTTACACGGGCCTACTTACTGCTACTACTACTACTAATACTACTACTGCTACTACTACGACTACAAGCGTGGGAAAAAGGGAAAGCGGACAAAGGGGGGGGCAGAATCATACGCAGTCTGATCCGTAACGCTCCGTAACGCGTCCAAACTTTTAACAGTTTGGTGCAAGGGAACGAAAAGCGAAGGGAAATGTTTAAATTAACACATAGTTTACACCGCACACACTTGCACAGAAAGCGATTGAGAGAGAAAAAAAAGAGAGAAAAAGAGAGAGAGAGTGGAATTGTTCTCGTTTCCAGAACCAGACCGATCCAGACAGAACGACCTCTTGGGAAAGGGTGTGCGAAAAGGGAAGCGTAATCTTATGGTGCCATGCATGAACCCCTTTTACTTCCGTGCGTTGAAAAGAGAAAAAAAATATAGCAAAAAAGGGGGTTTTGTTGTCAAAGTAACAAACATGTCAAAACTCATCCGCCAAACGTACGCGGAGGGGAGAGTACTTGAAACCAATGGGGAGGAAAAACACAAACTTGCGGAAGAAGAAACGGATCGAAAAACGGAAAGGAATGCAAACAACAACAACAACAACAACAGCAACAACAACAGGTAGCATTAACATTCAAATGCTAATTCCACTTCCAGTGATATATCTTAGATTTAGGATTTTTTGTTTGATTGTTTGTTTGCAATTATATATTATGTTTCTGTAGTATTCTTTTAACAGTGCATGTGTTGATTTTCTCTGTCCCCTTCAAACACCTCCCCCCCCCCCACCCCCTTTAGCCACGGTTCGGTAGCAAAGAAATCAGTCTTCAAAATTCGAGTCATAATTTGTAAAGAAAAAAAAATCCCTCTTACGGAAACTAATTTAAAAACGAAAATTACCTTCCGAATCGCTAAATGAGGGGGTGACAGTGTTTTCCCTTTCCCTCATCCCGTCTCGTAAGCGTACAGCGCTTCCTGTAGTTCTAAATTTTCAACGCTTGCGCACGCGCTGGAACAAAATTCGAAATCCGTGGTAAACATGCAAACAGGGAGCGGGGAAAAAAAGCTTTCAAAGCCCTTAAAGCTTGCAATCGGTTTAGCTATGCAGGTGCAGGCTTCGTGGACAAGGCAAAACTTACCAAACATCCCTCCTCCTTACCTACTCCCTCCACTCCCCCCCATACGACTTCATCCCGACGACGGAGGAAGTTGTACGGCAAAATTATTACCATTATAAGTGTTAAAAAAAACTTGTTCGGAGAGCGAACAGGAGAAATGAAAGTGGGGCGAAAATCAACAAAAAACGCGATAACGAAAGTGGAAGTGTGCAGTGAAGCAAAACAGAGTGGAAAAAAGCGCAATTTATTTTGTATTTATCTAATAAATACAGTTCAAACACAGGAAGTAAAAAAAAAATGGAAACAAGAAAAAGAAACGGTAAATTAATTAAACTAAGCGCATGAGTAAATAAGGTAGAATCTAGGATGGTAATATATATATAAAAAAAAGTATATATATTAAAGAATAGTTTTGAAAGCACGCAACTTGTTGGAAACGAAGCGGTGGCGTAGCGGAGAAGAAAAAGGCGCGACAGGATCATGGATCGGAAAATTTGCAATCCACACACATCCTACAACAGTCCCGTGTGCCGTGTGTGAACGCGCAATGCGAGCGTAATAATGTGTATTATATGTAGGCAAATAGGATATGAAGGGTTTTGTTTTCTGTTTTATTTTTCCTTTTCTTCGTCGTCGTTGTCGTCGAAAAGCAGGCAAGAAGTAAACAGAATGAAACGCACCTAGAAAAGTGATTCAGCGAAGCAGGACAATGTGCTAACCAATAGCAATAGGGAACGAATTGAAACAAAAACGGAAGAAGCAACCTCACAATACAACCTCCTCACAAGCGCACACATACACAAATGCAGGAAAAATAGACGGGCCCTCCTTCCCCCTAGGCAGGCACAATCGATGATCGATGAGTGCGTGTTAAATGATGAGTCCTCCTACTCCACTTGAATTGATTTGCTTCTCCCCATCTGCACCCCCCGTCTCTCGGTGCGAGATAAAATCGGTGCAAATGAGAGCGAAATAGAGAGGGAGAGAGAGGGTGTGGGTAAAAAGCAAAAAATGAATAAACGCACTGGACAACGCATAAATGAACAAAAAATATATACACAAACACAAGGAAGTGAAATAGCCATCGAGCGGTAGGGAAACGTTTTGCTGAAAAATTGAACCCCTCCAGCTGCAAAGCAGGAAAGTAACACAAACACACTGCAAAAAAAAAAGAAAAATAGAATTGCAACAAAAACAACCCGTCAAACCAACCGATACTGTGCATAAGGAAAGAGAGGAAACAATAAACATATTATTCTGAACGAATAACAAAATAAAACGGCGTGTTGTGTTTTTCTTATTGTAGCGGCTTGTTTTGTGCCATCATTTCCACGATTTTTTGGTGAGGCGGGGGGTTAAACTGTCCTGTCCCCTGGCAGGTGCACCGGCTGGATTCGTATCCAAACTGCAGGTAATTCATTTTTAACTATTATTGCATCATTGTGTTTGTGTGTTTTCCCTTTCCCTCATCCCGTCTCGTAAGCGTACAGCGCTTCCTGTAGTTCTAAATTTTCAACGCTTGCGCACGCGCTGGAACAAAATTCGAAATCCGTGGTAAACATGCAAACAGGGAGCGGGGAAAAAAAGCTTTCAAAGCCCTTAAAGCTTGCAATCGGTTTAGCTATGCAGGTGCAGGCTTCGTGGACAAGGCAAAACTTACCAAACATCCCTCCTCCTTACCTACTCCCTCCACTCCCCCCATACGACTTCATCCCGACGACGGAGGAAGTTGTACGGCAAAATTATTACCATTATAAGTGTTAAAAAAAACTTGTTCGGAGAGCGAACAGGAGAAATGAAAGTGGGGCGAAAATCAACAAAAAACGCGATAACGAAAGTGGAAGTGTGCAGTGAAGCAAAACAGAGTGGAAAAAAGCGCAATTTATTTTGTATTTATCTAATAAATACAGTTCAAACACAGGAAGTAAAAAAAAAATGGAAACAAGAAAAAGAAACGGTAAATTAATTAAACTAAGCGCATGAGTAAATAAGGTAGAATCTAGGATGGTAATATATATATATAAAAAAAAGTATATATATTAAAGAATAGTTTTGAAAGCACGCAACTTGTTGGAAACGAAGCGGTGGCGTAGCGGAGAAGAAAAAGGCGCGACAGGATCATGGATCGGAAAATTTGCAATCCACACACATCCTACAACAGTCCCGTGTGCCGTGTGTGAACGCGCAATGCGAGCGTAATAATGTGTATTATATGTAGGCAAATAGGATATGAAGGGTTTTGTTTTCTGTTTTATTTTTCCTTTTCTTCGTCGTCGTTGTCGTCGAAAAGCAGGCAAGAAGTAAACAGAATGAAACGCACCTAGAAAAGTGATTCAGCGAAGCAGGACAATGTGCTAACCAATAGCAATAGGGAACGAATTGAAACAAAAACGGAAGAAGCAACCTCACAATACAACCTCCTCACAAGCGCACACATACACAAATGCAGGAAAAATAGACGGGCCCTCCTTCCCCCTAGGCAGGCACAATCGATGATCGATGAGTGCGTGTTAAATGATGAGTCCTCCTACTCCACTTGAATTGATTTGCTTCTCCCCATCTGCACCCCCCGTCTCTCGGTGCGAGATAAAATCGGTGCAAATGAGAGCGAAATAGAGAGGGAGAGAGAGGGTGTGGGTAAAAAGCAAAAAATGAATAAACGCACTGGACAACGCATAAATGAACAAAAATATATACACAAACACAAGGAAGTGAAATAGCCATCGAGCGGTAGGGAAACGTTTTGCTGAAAAATTGAACCCCTCCAGCTGCAAAGCAGGAAAGTAACACAAACACACTGCAAAAAAAAAAGAAAAATAGAATTGCAACAAAAACAACCCGTCAAACCAACCGATACTGTGCATAAGGAAAGAGAGGAAACAATAAACATATTATTCTGAACGAATAACAAAATAAAACGGCGTGTTGTGTTTTTCTTATTGTAGCGGCTTGTTTTGTGCCATCATTTCCACGATTTTTTGGTGAGGCGGGGGGTTAAACTGTCCTGTCCCCTGGCAGGTGCACCGGCTGGATTCGTATCCAAACTGCAGGTAATTCATTTTTAACTATTATTGCATCATTGTGTTTGTGTGGTGAAAATTAAAATGGTTTTCTGCTTATTCGAGCGGTCGTCCCTCGTCGTGCAAAAAATATCCACATTCGTACCGCGAATTGCATAAATGTAGGCGCGCTGATGGGAGGATTTTGAAGTTGACGTTGGTTTTGCGTGTTTTTGCGTGCTTTACGGGTGTGTTTTTTCGATGATTAGTTGCAACATTTTGTTCATCTTTTAGCCTCTCTCTCTCTCTCTTTATCTTGCTAAGAGTTTTAAAACCAATTACTCTATTGTGTATAAACTACAAGTCCGAAACATTAGTTTGCTTGGTATTAAAATGCAGAACATTTGATCATTGCTTTCTACAAGCTTGTTCTATTCAAACAACAGCTCAATCATTTTTAATAACGTTTTTTCATACATATTGCATATTTTAAGGCAAAACACTGATTTTTAGATTCGCTCATTTGTCCTAATAAATAAGCGCCTGTGAGTATGCAAAGTATGTGCATATATTATCGTTTAATCGAACAGTTAGCCATAAAAATGTCATCCACAGCCACAACTTCTAAGCACCAGATTATAAACAGCTATGATTCTAGTAAATCAAACCCCTTGCACACCCTTTTACTGCTTCCCTTTACTTCGATGTGTTCCTCGCTCAGAGAGTTTGAAGCCCAAAAAGCTTCACCGTACGCGCGATAGCCTTCTAAAGCTTCCCCTATGTCCAGGCATTCTTATCGAGCAAAAGTACTAGTTTCTCTGTTTTTTGTTTTGTTCTTCCCTATCCTGTCTCATATGACAAACTACTTTTTGTGCTTCCTTCGCTCCCTGTGCATCGTTAGTGCTCCTGACCTACGCACCCGTGCATTGCCACAGCCTCGCGATGTAAGAGCAGCGATGTAACTGGGTCAATTCTTGCTGATCCGATGCCAAAAAACATTGGTTGATTTATTGGCAACGGTGGCGCCACTGTGTGGTGGAGGGCCACTTTTCTGTTCCGACTGTTCCGTGCCCGTGTGCGTGTGTGTGTGGTCAGCTTCAGGCTGGCTGGCCGACTTGAAATTCATCCCCTTGTTATTTTCTGTTATTTCCACCGTAGACCGAGTGTGGGAAAATATGTTTTTCCCCTCTTAAAAAAAAACCTTGTATGGACTTTTTGTTTTATGCTTGCACTGCCACATAAATGTTCCCCGGGCAGCAAGAAACAACAACAAGGTGTCGAGTAGATGTAACTTTTTTCGTGTGGTTTTTTCTTTTGTTTTTGACCAGTGATATGAATATTTTAAGCTTTGCAAGTTCGTTTTTTTTGTGAGGAGGTACGATGAAATAAACAACAACTTGTGCAGTATGTTGTTGTGCGCTGGTTTTAATGACTTTTGCTGCTGTTCATGCAAAATCATGCTGTAGCTGGAAAATTATTTAATATCTTTTGCTACTTTTTTTGTTGAACTCGCGTTGTACTATGACTGTACTACCCATTATTATTGATGGAAATGTTTACTATGGAAATGTTTTTTCAGCTCGCCGTTTTCATTGCGTCCTTTTTTAAATGGAGAATTGCATGCTGCTACTCTCTGTCTGTCTGCAGCAGCGCCCTGTCACGAGCAGTGAGGCCTAGAGTTTTGAGATTTATCATCAGCTGAAGAAGGACTAGTGAAATGCAAAAAAAAAAAAAATCGTCCATATTTATTGCATATTCTTGCCACTGCCCAGGACTACATCAGTGCTGTCGCTTATTGCTCTTGAAACTTGTATAGAACGGCGTGAGGTTTTTGGTTTTGTTGTGTTAAATCTTTTTTTTATCTTTCGCATCGATTTGCCAAAGTGTTTTGCTGTGTGCGAATATTTTATATTCACCCGGGTTCCCCCGCTGTTCCACCTTAAATGATTTGTAGTGGAAACTTTTGGGCTAAATAAATAAATAAATACACCCCACCGCTTTGGCTGGAAAGGGAAGCTAAGCTAAACAACTCTCGACTGATAGCGGCCATAAAACGTGGCTCTTCCGCAACACTACTAAACCTGCAAGCGGGACTATCTTGCGACAAATGCTAAAACTCCTTTGCTGCCGAATAAAAGCACCAGCCGAGCATTTTGAACCATTTAAAAGTTGGCAACAGACAACCTGAGCGCAATACGTTTCAGAGCGTTTGCTGTTTTTTGGCTGAAGCCGGAAGAGGAGCGAAGGGCGAAACCGGAACGGCAAGTGCATGGTTTGATTTAAAGTGTTTTCGAAGGCTGTGGTGTGGTGCATTATAGTTTGCTGTTGTTGCTGTAGGTGGTTAAGTGAGGTTGGTGCTTCGGTTTGCCCGCGCGGGGATGTTTTGAATGTATATTTTAAAATCAGGAGTGAGTTTTATTTTTACTGATGCAGAAAATGATGCTCAATTTTGAAAAAAAAATCTCTAATTTTTTAGATACCATTCAAATATAAAGCTTTCATTCATCAAAAGCGATTTAAATAATGTCAAAAGGTGATTTTGATGAGCTGATTGCATAATTAAAGGCGTTTTTCTTTCCTATACACACAATCAAATCTTTTGCACCTAAATTTATGCAATATTTTTGTACAAAAGAACAGCATATACCAGTTTCTTAACGACAAACTTTAAGCCCATAATGTACCAATTGTGAAAATTGTTGTCAAAACTTATGTGTGGAAAGAAACTCCTTGAATTGCACAATTTCCTGCTACCAGCTCTACTTACAGGGTTTCCCACGATTTATTGGTCGGTTCCGATCAATTTTTGGTGGGTTCCCATATTTTTTTGGTGCGTTCCCACGATTTTTTGGTCCTTTCCCAGAATTGATATCCAATCGGAAAATACCAATAAATTATGGGAACGAACCAAAAATCTATGGGATACCGCCAAAAAATCGTGGGAACGCACCAAAAAATCATGGGAACTGACCAATAAATCGTGGGAAACCCTGTAATGCTATAAAATGCCCCTGATAGTATGCTATTTCGTTATCGTTCATCGTTAGAAACGCAAGTTTATGTTTAAGGAAACACTCTATATTCTCCAGAAAAATGTAACAATAACATTTCTAAGTGCTACCCACGACCACACACGTACACAGCACTGCTCTATCTCCTGGCAGACAAATCAAACACGGCCAAAGATCGGTATGATGAAAAAGAAGTTGACCTACTAATTGTACCAAAACCCAAAGCCCCAAAAGGAGGCGAGCGAGACTCTTTTGCCATTCTTTATTTCCCTCTTGGTGGAAATGCACAAAACCCAGCAGTGGCTCAGCGAAACGGGCGGCCAGAGAGCAGTAGCAGAACGTGCTGAAATGCTACTCTTTCGCGAGCGCCATAATCGGACGCATAGCGCATGATGTTTATTGAGGACAGCATGGCGCCAGTTGGAATCGATCGTCCAAAAATCGTACGCAGCAGCCAAGCAGAAGTTGGACGAAAAAGACAAACTCAACCTCCGGCTCTATCTCTCTTCTACTGTGTGTGTGAGCAGTGGTTCTAGAGTTCAGCATCCTTTCAGTGGCGTTGTGTATCTATCCTTCACGCGCTGTACGCTGTCACGTGGTTGGCTCCACGTTGTGATGTTTCATGCGTTTTCTTTTTAGAGCTTAGTAAAGTGGCATACGCTTGGTTTGAATTCAACTGTCGATAGATTCCATTGAAGAAACCTACGCGTATACCTGACGCGTGTGTGACGATGAGCTTCTTTTATTGCACATTTCCAAGCTGACACGTGCATTGCTGGGAATGCGTCGCTATTCTGCAGAACTTTCTGCAACGAACACGAGCAGCAACGAGCAACGAGCAAAAAAGACGATTTCCATCGACCAGCTGTAACATTCCCGTGCAATCGTGCCAAAGGTCAGGAAGGAATGGAAGCGACATTTTCCCCTGCTGAATGGATGAGCCGTCCTTCGTGCGCGAAATCTGGCTCCATCGCTACTTTGCTGGCGTCACAGTCATCCGATGGGGGGAGAGGCATCCCCATCAAGCACACACTATACATTCGGATTATGTGACGCAATGTTGAGCGAAGGGAGAAGAAGAAAAAAAATATACCAGGCAAAACCGTTTCCGTGAGTCACATCAACGCTCGCTCGCTTGCGAGGGAGATCGTTCAATCGTTGGAAAGGATCAAAAACGCTCACTCCTACGCTTCGCGGCGCAACAGCGAGCAACGCGTGCAAAAATATTATAATTACTATCAATGTGGCAACATTAAATCGTGATTTAAGGTTATGTATACGTACCGGCAACACGGGTGCAACGGGGATGATTAGATCGGGCTTTTGTTACGGTTACGGCATTTTGGGCCGTTGGTTTGCCGTGTTGGACTTTTTAATGAACGCAAAAGCAAACGATTAACGCAAGCAGAAATGATTATTAGCTAGCTTATGGGTAGGGTGCTGGATGGGGGAAAGGGAAGAAGGGGGATTATTTAAAGCATTACTGTTGATGCTGTTTTGCTTTGGCATTGCCATTTGGTCGGAACAGGCAACAATTGATATTTATGGTAAATTTAATAAGTTTTGCACATTTTTCACATTTTTTTTTCATTATTTGTGTACGTTTATCGGTTCTTTTTTACTTGATAAGTGTTACCTATTGTAATCCATTTAATTTTAATATTTATGTTTTCAACCTCAGAAGAATTTTTGCCACTACTAAATCATTTAGTCGACGTTACTTTATAGAATTTTCATGAATTTTCTTTATTTTTATTTTTATTTTTTAAAGCCTATCCTGTTCCCTATTGAAAAAAAAACCGAACTTAAAGCTTCGAGCATCGACCGCAAAGAGCGAAAGAGTGAACAAAACCATGAACCAACCCATTTTATTTTCTTCCTCCGGGCTGCTTTCGACATTGATTAGGCTCGGATGGAATGGTGCATGGTGAAATGGGACGTTCCACTACGCTCCTGAATGGCCCATTAAGGGCTGTAAGAAGAGCTGGGGTAATGTTAGGGGTACAATATATAAACAGGCTAATTTGTGTTGGAAAATATGCTCTGGAAAAAAAGAAAAAGGCTTAGAAAGCATCGTTCTAGTTGAATCTATACACGAAATAGCGCCTGCAGCTATGCAACATGTATAACATAATCGAGTTTATTATGGATTATAATGTATTTAATCGTTTTCGATACTTGAAGGCACCAAATTGCCTCGATCTCTTTACAAACAACAGCCCAACAAGGCTGTAAAAATATTCCAACAGTACATTCGGAAACGAGTACCAGGTTTAAGCGTCTTCAAATTTCCCATAAACTGTGCAACCACACCTAATTAATAACCTAATCGTGCTTGTCCACCGCTTCCTCTACCTTACCTGCCACTCGGCTCCAGCAAGGTAACCCAATCGCGTAGCACCACCGACACCTTCATGAGGTGGCAATCGACTTGACGACTCCCAAGATTCCGTTGAAACACCTTTTGCCGTACAACAACGACGACAACACCTTGGACAAAACCGTTCTTTTCGACCGTTTCAATCGACAGTCTGGAGCCCCTTCCCCTCCTCCCAAAAGATGTAAATGTGTTTGCTCGCTCCGTTTCGATAATGGCTCATTAATCAGGCAGTTAAATTTTGGACACTCCATCCCTAGCCCTAAGGGTTGCGTTTCAGCAGCGGGGCAAAATGGGCAGCGTTTGCGGTGGAAGGGGGCTGAAGCCATTCTAGCTCCACCGTAGCATCGGAGGGAGGGGGTAGTTAATGGGGTTGGAGTACTGGGAGTACATGTCAATTAACCACGCATGCTAAGGAGTTCCGGGAAGTTAGTGGCAGTTTGTTGGGCTTTGCGATGGTTTTGCTGGGTGCGTTTGCGATGGTTTTGCGTTTTGATGAGCGCTACGTGAGGGAATTGTTTGATAGGCCAAATTTATTGGCAGTAGGGTAGGTGGGAGACTACTAAAAGGAACGTATTTTGTACTTTTTCACTTAGTTTAGTTTAGTTTTTGTCTCAACGCAGATAATTTTATCGGATTTATTAATAGTAATAATCACTTCCCTTCATTGGCCTTTCTAAGCGCCTAAAGGTATGCACAATGATAGCTTTTGTAATCGTTACGGCCCGCTTGCAACTTCAGCATCAATTATGCGCCAAAATGTATGCAATTATTGAAGCAAAACTACCCTTTCAAGACTAAAGCTTGATTGTAACCACAAACATTAGTTTGCCAAGCTCTTCTGTTCTTTTCTCATTAATCTTACCATCTTTTCCTTTTCCGACACAGTTCAACTTTAAGCAAAGATGAATCATTAAAACATCCCAAAACATCCCTTACATTCCGTTTTGCTTCGCTTGCATGTGGCATAATTTCTGTGACCTTTAGTAGAATTCAAAAAAAAAAGGGAGAAAAAAAAACCATTCCAAAAGCGCCAACCAACAACACCCTGATGATGGCTACCATCCAAAGCGGTGTAGCGTCCCGGTGTCTGTGATCTCGGGCCAGCATGCATGCAAACCGAGATTCATACGGCATGGGACAGCGACCAACCTCCGAACCTCCGACCACCGGTCGAAAACCATAACCTATCCCGAAACGATAAACGACGTCCTGACCGACCCGACCGACACCACGAAACCTTCGGACCGGCGAAAAATAGGCCGCACCAAAGGGCCGGGGGGAGGGCCCGTTTGGCATCTTTCGTGCCGAGGAATTCGGGAGCAAATGTAGCGGAAAGCTGTTTGCATTCGATTTCTGGCATTTTCTGTGCCCTTTCCGCTGGCGTGCTGGATGGCACCGTTTAGGTGTGTGGCATCTGGCTGGGTGGATTTACCTTTGTGCTTTTCTTTTTGAAGCCACCCGCTCTCTCTCTCTCTCTCGCTCTCTTTAGGCTTCGATTGGAATGATGATTTGAGCTTTCAGGCGCGGGCGCGCGTATGTGTGACTCCCTTTCTGGAGGTGAACCATGTTGGGATTGTTTGTTTGGAAGTGGTCGCTCTGAAATGGTAGGAGAAAGCCAGGGGATGAAAAACCAACTCTCAAACCCACCGACCAAAATGCGATAAGATCAGTGGCAATCAGATTTAATGAATTTTTTGACCATTTTCCCGGGCCAAGCTTCGCTATCACGTGCGATGGGCGAGAGCCGTTCGATGGGTTGGATAATCGCGGACACCGATTTGCATAACGTGAATGGCGAGTTCACTTTGAAGAAAAAAAGAAGAAAAAAGGGACAAAAACGGACGCTTTCCACCTGGTTTTTGGTGGAAAATTGGATGAACTGTAAATTGACCAATCTATTGGGTGTAAGGAACGCGGAGATGGGAAGAAACAGGAGAAAAATGCTGCTCGTAAGGCCGATCTAGCGGCCGAAAACGCAAAAAAAAAAGACTAAACTAACTGTAACTGGCTTTTTGGTGCATAAATATTGGGCTAAAATGGTTCGCTCTTACAACGGCCTGATCGCCATGTGCGGCGCCCCACATATGGCAAGCGATGGCGGTTCGCTAGGGAGATGTTTGACTAGATTCAGATTTAATTGAATTTTGAGCATTGTGAGACCTTGGGAAATTCGTTGTTCGCCGGTTATGTTTGATATTGAAACCGCGAAATGAACATTAACTTGTACCGACCACCACCATTAATGACTTCATCGATTGCGCCCGGGCATAGTAAACACTCACGCATCCACATAAGCACCCACCCGAAAATATTTGTTGCCGGACAGCGTTTATGATTGCTTTCCGTTTCAAAGCCCCCTTCCATGAGGCCCTTCACCAAAGTACCAAAAATACTAAAATTGATTCACTCAAACGTGCGATGCGACGTGATGTGATTGTGTAGCAAGTGTGCTTCATAAATCACATTCTCCAAAATTACACCACACGTTCCCTTTTATAGAGCTTACTAGCAGCCGTACATTGGGACCAATCAATTCTAAGGCAAACACGGTGTGATTTGCATTGGCGCCGGAGTTGCGAGTTGTTTTATTGGCAATTTTTAATGACCGTAATGTATGGAGCATTTTTAAGTGCGTTCACTACTACTCGCTAGGATCGATAATTGTTGCGAGAGGGTGTACGGAGTCGATCGTGAGGGAGTTAGCTAATAAGACAAGTGTTTCTTAGAGGAGAATGTGGTTAGACAGTTATCAGAGCTTTATTGGTGTGATTATGGGCCTACAATTACCTAGGGGAATATTGAAATTTTGCACAGGTGTATTGAAAAATTCAATTATTTTGTAATGCACTGGTTCCTTGAGAATTGTATAGAGGAATTTATATGATATTTGATGAACTGTGAAGCTCGTTTTCTATAATATCCAGTCAAGGTTTCTTAAATCCTTTTAAATCCAAGGGGCACATCAATCGGAACTCATGCCGATTCACAACTCATACCGGTCCTGGAAATGATTCCTAATTCATGCATGTCTTAGAATTGGTCCTGACCCTATACCTGGTCTTGGAACTGATACCGAACATATAGCGACTCTGCAAAAAATCTTGAATAGTGATGGGTAAAGATGGCAAAAATCAGGAGTCAACTTCGAAGGGTCCACCCAGTTTTATCCGGAGTCGTTCGGAATCGTTCGGAATCGCCCGAAGTCGTTCGTAATCGGAGTCCTAAGAAGTCATCCGAATTCGTTCGGAATCGTTCGGAGTCGTCAGAGTTGTTCGGAGTCGTCAGAGTTGTTCGGAGTCGTTCGGAGTCGGCCTTCGACACAAAGGCCTGTACACGAAGAGCACGCGCAAAGTGAAAGAAAAAAAAACAAAACGAAATGAAATGGCTTATCACAAGCAAAATTGCACCGGAGGGCTCCTCTTGACTCCGTCCAACTCCGTTTCCGGATGACTATGACCAGATCGACTCCAACTCCGATCGACTTCGGGCAACTTCGCGAAGAACTAGTGATTCGGATTTTGCTGGAGTCGGAATCGGACTAACAACAGATCTCGGCCTTAGAACTGATTTTGAATCCATACAGGTGCTGGAACTTGTGTAGAACCCATTCAGAATGTGAAACTCATGCCCAAATCCCTACAGCTATTAGAACAGTCGTGGAATAGGAACGATTCTGAACTGATCCCAAACCCATTACAGTCTTCATCAAGATCCCAACTCAGTTGGTGTCCTGGAACCGATCCTGAACCTATGCCGGCGCTGGAACGGATCCTAAAACTCATACCAGTCCTGAAACTTACACCAGCTCCTGGGCCCCATTCAGATCCTAAAACTGCTCTCTAACCTATACATTTCCTGGATCTGTTTGGAGCTTATTCCATTTCTAAAACTGTTCCTATTTCAATCAGGGTATCGTGTACCTTTCCCGTATCTTAGGATCATTCCAAAACCATAAAAACAACCATCTTTTATTTTTCAACACGTTTTATTTCGTTTATCAATAATTAATGTATCAAAAATGTTGCATTTCCTAGCTTGTACTGGCGTTGGTGGCAGGCCCTTTTGTAAAATGGTAAAAGAAATGAACTCACACGCACACGCACTTATCAATACGACGATATTACTTATCAACAATGAGAGAAAATTCTCCTTATTGCTACGTATAAAAAAGAAGCTTGTAAATAATGATGATGATGATGTCATTGATGAAATACGATCCATGTGAGAGGATAAGGGGTGTTTTCCACACACAGCGAGCGACACATCCACCCTACAGGAACGTGATTTTCGTTCGCGTCTGGTTAACCTGCCACACGTTCAGCTCCTCGTACGTTTCGATGCACTCGTCGACCTCGTCCGGCTTGTAGCCCTTGGTGGTGCACCGCTCCATAATGTCGGCCACCTTTACCGTCTTGCTTTCGCCGGCCAGCTCCCGCACGAGGGCAAATATCTTGTCCGAGGTGTTTTGCACGCTGGAGAGCAAGGAAGGAGAAATACATTAATTATTAAAGATCGATTGTCCTCTTTTCGACTCCCCCTCCCCTACATTCCCCATACTTACTGTGTGTCCCGATGTTCGGTCTGATTGAGCGAGTCCTTCGACATGGCCAGCAGACGCAGCGCTTCCTTCACATCGTCCTTCTCGACCGTGTCGGCCAGCCGCAGCCGGGCCAGCGCCGTCGAAAGGCGCAAAATGCCGAGCAAGTTGCGCGCGGACGTGAACGTCATGTCGCGACTGTTGCGTGCCTCACGGCGCAACTCCACGTACGCGTTCACGATGTAATCCGTCAGCTCCGGTGTGATGACCGGGATCTTGCGCTTGCACAGCGCGATGTACCGCCGGATGAGCGTCATGTCGAGCGTCTTGATGCGCGATGGCGGCTGCTTGCCGTGGCTGTGCACGTACGTGATGTGCTTCGCCAGCCGCAGATCGTTGTCCCGATCGGCCTTATCCTGGATCAGCCACAGCAGATCGAACCGGGACAGCAGTGCAGCCGGCAGCTGAATGTTCTGCTCGATCGTGCGCCGCGGATTGTACCGTCCGTAGGCAGGATTGGCGGCGGCCAGGATGGACACGCGCGCATTCAGGCACGTCATAATGCCGGCCTTTGCAATCGAGATCGTTTGCTGCTCCATCACCTCGTGAATCGACACACGGTCCTCGTCGGCCATCTTGTCGAACTCGTCGATACAGCAAACGCCCTGGTCGGCCAGCACGAGCGCACCGCCCTCCAGCACCATCTCCCCGGTGAGCGGATCCTTCATGACGGCCGCCGTAAGACCGACGCCGGACGAACCGCGGCCCGTCGTGTACTGGCTGCGCACCGCCAGCCGGTCAATGTACCCGAGCAGCTGCGACTTGGCCACACCGGGATCGCCCATCAGGCAGATGTTAATATTGCCACGAATCTTCATCCCGTCCGGGCTGCGATCGACGCCTCCAACGAGCAGCAGCAACAGTGCCTTCTTCACATCCAAATGGCCGTAAATTTCCGGCGCCAGGCTGCTGGCGATGCGCGTGTAGAAATCATCCTTCGCCAGCTCGTCCAGCTCCTCCTGCGTCAGCTCGTTGTTCAGCTCGCCATCGTCCGACTTGTTCAGGCACACGATCCGATGCGCATCGACGAACGTTTCGCTCAGCAGCCCCGACACCACCGCCCGGAAGCCCGTCTTCTGGATCGGCAGGAATATGCCCGTAATGATCACATGATCGCCCGGCTGGGCGCAGCGTGTCGTCTCGCCCCGGCACATTACCGTCAGCGAACGGGGAATGTGGCCCACCGGCACCTGATCGCTGTGCTCCTGGATCTTAATCTCCTGGAACTTGACAAACTTGGAGCCGCGCGTCTGCAGGTACAGCCGGCCGCCCGCCTTGTTCACGCGACAGTCCTCCGACGGACACTCGATCGCTGGCTTGAAGCTCATCGACGTGACCGGCTGGTACGTTTCCGAGCCGCACCGATCGCACGTGTACGTCGCGACCGTCATCATCGGCTTCACCTCGGTGCAGCGCGTCACGATGCCGCGCACCACCACCAGCTTGCCGATGCTGTCCGCCTTCACGTCCCGGATCGAGACCGCTTTCGCCATGCTCGGCGCCTTGAAGTACACGTCGTACCGCTTGACCAGCTCCATCGGGATGGCGTTCCGGGCGTCCCGCGTATCGTTCGGCCCGTGCAGCCGGCCCTGCATCAGCAGCCGATGCTCGATGAAAATGTCGAGCGTGTCCTTGTTCGTCACCTCCCGCTCCTTGTACGAGGGCAGCAGCTCGAACACGGCGTCCGAGAACAGCTTCACGTAGCGCCGCGAGTTGACCTGCATCGCTTCCGCCAGCTCGTCCTTGTAGCTGGCCACATCGTCCAGATCGACCACGAGCTGGATCTGCTCGCGGTGCGCAATCTTTGTCAGCTGGCGGGCGTACACGAAGTTCTTCTTGCCATCGTCTTCCTCGCGGTAGAACTCCGCCAGGAAGGATTTGATCGTTTCTACAAGCCGGACAGAGTGGGGGGACGCATAAATGTTTAACAAATCCAATCGGACAGCTTTGTATGCAACAATCTGTGCTTACCTTTATCTTTGGCGTAATCACGCTGCATTTTTGCTACACTTTACGGAAAATAATGCACGAAAAACAGTAAACTGAAACAGGAACAGATTGTGCTTGTGCGTTGCTGCGCGCCAAAACTGATGATGCCTTTGAAGATGGCGATCCGATCCGTGGAGCCGTTGTACCCGAAATGTCCATCACTAGCGGTATTCGAGCTGCAGGCTGCTCGAAACGAAAGTAGCTCAGTCGTATAATGGAATTTTCGATAATTTCTTCTTATTTTGTTTTTCATTGAAAGAAAATGTGTTTTAAAGATAAATTCAAAAAAATATTGATAAGAAAAGAATTTTGAATTTGTTTTTTTTTATAAAAACAAGACCTAATTTGCATTTTCCACTGCATGTCAAGGTGCATGCAGTTTTCATTTATACACACCTTGATTGGTGTAGCTCGGAACGTGAAGATCGTCCGCTGTTGCAACACAATACGATTGTGCATTCAAATTTTAACAGATAAACAATACATTTAAATGGAAGATGTATTTTATCGTGCAACTGCATCAATATTTCTGTTGAAAAGTGTTGCGTTCCAGGCAGTTGCTCAATTTCTTCAAGGCCAAGCTGCGTGACAGCTCGTTTTTGACAGCGAAGTGTAGCTCAATCTCGATGGCAAGCACAAACTGACAACATCGTCCTACAGTGGTGTGCGTGTCCGTGTGTGTGTGTGTGACGATGTTTGGATTTTTCCTCGTTCGCAGAGCACACAAAAAAGAAGGATTGAAAGCTTGAAAAGCAAAGAAAGGAAAAAAAAAGATAAAACTTTTATTTGCCCCCGTCTCTGTGCAACGCACCCGAGCAGTGGGATTGTGTGTGACATATCTCGTTGAATAAATAAACCCGTACTATTATCTCTCGCCGTGTGACACACGCTACCGTTTTTAGTCCGAGTTTAACGCACGGGCATTGTAGCAAGTTCACGATTTACGATTTTGCAACACACAACACAACGTCGTAGGGATTATTTAATACGCGTAGCGGAAGGAGAGGGGTCGCGCGTTCGAAGCGCACGAAAGGTCGCCGTCGCCGTCGTGAAAGGTGACGAAATTGTTCAGCCCGCAGACGGGACGGGAAGTGAAGCGTTTCCGACGGAGAAAACCTGTCCCGTGAAAAAATAGTACGGCGCTAATCTACACAGCCACACGGTGGTGCCCAAAAGCGAAAAGGTAAGCAGCGGAAGCTTGAAATTGAGACGCAGTGCGTAAAATTGCCGAAGATAAACATCTTCTTCTAGTAGGCTGTGGTGGCAAAAATCGATATCGCGCTACGTAGCAAAGCACGACACGTTGTTTGTTGGAAAGGAAGAGGAAGTGGGGGAGGGTGGGGGAGTGACTCATCACAACAAACTTTTCAGCTCAACTGTTGTTTTCCTTTTTGCGAATGTGTGTGTGTGTGTGTGTGTGTGTGTGTGTGTGTGTGTGTGTGTGTGTGTTGTGTGGTGTGTGTGTGTGTGTGTGTGTGTGTGTGTGTGTGTGTGTGTGTGTGTGTGTGTTGTGTGTGTGTGTGTGTGTGTGTGTGTGTGTGTGTGTGTGTGTGTGTGTGTGTGTGTGTGTGTGTGTGTGTGTGTGTGTGTGTGTGTGTGTGTGAAAGTAATTTGTCCTTTCCGATTAATTCGGCAACTAACCAACCAACATCACATGACTCATAAAATCTAAACCCTTCGTTTGTTTCTTGCAACGTAACCTTTTCAGCAAACGTAAACACACTCGCGCAATCCCCAGTTGCGTAGAAAATGCCACCAACCAACAATCGACCGGATGAGCTGCCCCCGCCAAAGGCGGACTTTAGCGCACCGCCGCCGTACGAAGCGAACGATCCGCAGCAGCACCACCACCAGCATGAGTACGGATCGCAGCAGGCGGTGCCGGTGCCGGAGCTCACCACCAAGCTGCCCACCTACGAGGAGGTGCAGATGGAGAAGATGATCAACCACGAGCTGCCGATGGGGCCGATGGGACCGCTGGGGCCGCCGCAGATGCCACCGCCACCGCCCAGCATCACCTCGATGGGTGGCCGTGGTGCGGCCGGTGTACCGGGCGGCCCGCAGGTAACGTTCATCGCGATCGACGCGGACGGCGAGAACATTACCGCCGACAATGGGCTGCTCGGTACGGACATCATGTTTGTGACCGCGTTTCTGATCGCGTTCCTGTTCAACTGGATCGGGTTTTTGGTGCTGACCTGTTTCTGTCACACGATTGCCGCCCGGTACGGGGCACTGTCCGGGTTCGGGCTGTCGCTCGCCAAGTGGACGCTGATCATGAAGCACTCGACCGACTTTGCGTCGCACGAAAACTCGTGGCTGTGGTGGCTGATCATGGCGTTCGGGTTTCTGATCTGCGTCCGGGCGCTGGTGCAGTACATTAGCATCAAGCGCACCTGGCGCCTGCTGTCCACGTCCGCCCAGGAGCGGCTACTGTTTTTCTACTAAGTTTCGGAAGCTGGAAGCTGTTGGCTTACCTTCTTTCTTTTTTTTTTGTTGTAGTTTTTAGAACTTCCTTTACTTGCTCTGTTCGTTTTTCCTCCCGTATCGTCGTGTTTAGAGATAGATCTTCTTATCGATACAAAAAAAAGACCCGAGGGGGAAGTAATTTTAATCCATTTCCCCTACGTAGTTGCTGCTGTGCTTCTTCTATTTAGAAACTACACAAATAGTGCTTACGTACACACACACACACGGCAGGACAACACAGGTGTGATCCAAGTGATCACCGGTTTGGTGGTTCATATATCCCGTTTTAGCGTAACGATGGTAACTCCCCCATGTCATGGTGTGCTGTTCCCTTCTAGACACATTTCACCGGGGGGGAATAAGCAGAGCGGTCATATGATCCATATCTATTGTATGGTACAAGTAGGATTTGGTACAGTTTTCAGGGAAGGAAGACCCGAATGAAGGGCTGCAGGTGTAGCGAAGGAATCATTATCGTAATTTTGTGATAGCAATCAGCGAGGTAGAGAGGAAAAAGGGGAGAATATGGGTATCAGTTTTGGGTATGTGTTTTGTGTTGTTTTTCTTTACCGTCCCCCCCCCCCCACTCCCCCCATTCCCTAGCTGTATCTTCTTCTACGTGTGTGGTGTTTTTTGTACTGCCACACGAGCACGGCAGGATTGTATGTTTAAATATTTTATTAGTTACAGTCAGGTTAAGGGCCAACATCACTCGTGTGCTTGATGCTGCTGAATGTTTTTTTTTTTAACGTGGGAATGAAAAACGAAATCGTTGTTTTAAATTTCTTAAACCTTATTTCTCATGCAACGAGAAACAAAAACGGCGGCCTGCTGTAGGATGTATTTAGAATGGGTAAGAAACAATGGGAAACAATGGAAAAGAAACGAGTAGCAGGAGGCAGGATTGTAGGAAAGCAGGAAGAAAGGGGGTGATCACATCCAACAAAGAATCAAATTGAAATTTCAGTAGGAAACACTTACCATTTGGTAAAACACAATCTTCAATCTTTGGGGGAAGAAAACCCGGAAAACGAACACACTTGCAACAAACTTTCACAACAGAAGCAAAACAAAATCAAACACTTCTTACTGGCCTGGCTCTCCCACTACTACTACACGGTGGTGTTACCGCAAATAGACAGAGAGAGAGATAGAAAAATCATATTTTTGTACGCTGTAAATAGTTTGTAACCACAACACAACGAGAAATGGTAAAAAAAGGCGAGAGAAAATGGAAAATGGCGCTATAAGAAGGGGAAGGGTTGTTTGAAAATTGTGGAGAAAAGTGAGAATAACACAAGATGCAAACACACAAAACATAACGAAAAGATACAATAAACTACCCACTACCTATGTGTGTGTATGTGTTTTAGCGCCGTCACTACCACTCTCTCTCTCTATATTGTGTAAAACGGAAAAAGTGGGGGGAAATTGTGGTGAAACAACTTTAACTAAATTGGAAAAAAAAACTTAACATGCGAACAAGAAAGAGCGAGAGGAAAATACGTCTACTGTGCTGTATTGTATAGAAAAGAAAGCATATTAAAACAAAAAAAAACCTATGTCTCAATATTGTGAAAATCTAATAAAATGATGAAAAAAAGGAATAAAACTATGATATACCTTAAACATCATCCCACCTGTGTTTCACGTGTTACTTGTTGTGGATGACGAATTTGAGATTAACGGACGGTTTTAAATTCAAAATATTGCCCACTAGTTGAGTGTGAATCGCGGTGTGGGGCCTCTCTAGCCACATCCTTCTTAGTAGTCCTGTCCTGTTGTTCTCATGGCAACGTGGCAAACCATACGAATCTAATTCGAATCATGCCAGTTGGTCTAATAGCGTAAATTGTGATGCAAATCATATTGGAAGTTCTTCCTGATGATGATTTTTTGATCCTAATTGCTATAAAGCTGCCCCACAACAAAAGGGTAGAAAAGAACACGTGTTTATCATTGCTTTGATAACACACGTGCAACCAGCAACTGACGCGCAAACTCATGTGAAACTCAATGCTGATATGAAGACTTTTATGACAATTTCAAAAAAAAAAAAACCTCCATTTTCATCGCGGTTGGAAGTTGATTATTTTATTTAACAACTCAACTCCCGCTCCTCTTTTCGCTTTCTTCTTTCTCCTCTTTGTTTTATCAATACACAAACGATATCGATACCGCGCTCCTCCCTCCTCTCTTCCACACACCGTACAGATGGACGTCGGGTGCGAGAAGAAAAAGTAAAAACACCACCACAGAACATAAACAGCACAGCGACGACACGTTTCGGCTGCTTACTTCTTCTCCTTCTCCTTGAACTTCTCGTCGCCCTTGCCACCACGGATACGACCGGTACGACGGGCAGCGATGAGACCGACCTTGCGACCCGGGGGCGTGCCGCGCTTGACGGTCGACGCCTTACCGATGTGCTGATGGTTACCACCACCGTGCGGATGCTCGACGGGGTTCATCGCCACACCGCGCACCTTCGGCCAGCAGTTGCGCTTCACCTTGTACTTGTGGTACGCACGGCCCGCCTTCAGGATGGGCTTGTCGATACGGCCACCGCCGGCCACGATACCGATCATGGCACGGTTCGCCGACGGCAGCACCTTCTTCGCACCGGACGGCAGCTTCACGCGCGTACGCTTCGTGTCCGGGTTGTGCGCAATGACCGAGGCGTAGTTGCCCGACGTGCGGGCCAGCTTGCCACGGTCACCGGTCTTCTCCTCCAGATTGCACACAATCGTACCTTCCGGCATCAGACCGATCGGCAGCACGTTACCGATCTGCAGCTGGGCGCGACGTCCACAGTACACGAACTGGCCGGTGTACATGCCCTCGGCCGCGATGAACAGCTGCTTGCTCAGGCGGAAACGGTACGGGTCGCGGAAGTTCACGACCGCCAACGGGGCACCACGGCCTGGATCGTGGATGATTTGCTGCAATGTGGGGTGTGTAAACAAAAGCCGAAATTAGCCTTCTTGGATCGGGGGGGGGGGGGGGGATTGTGCATGACGTTTCACTCTACCTTCACGACACCCTTCAGGTAACCGTGACGCTCGGCATAGTCGAGATGGCGCAGTTTCGGCTCTCCCTTTCGCTTCTTGGTGTGGGCCCGGAACACGGATCCGGCACCTTTACGCTGCGCGCGAATGACGCGTCCCATTTCGACGCCTTAAACTGCAAACATCCAACAAGACACAGAAAAGACAGCATTAGAAGTTGAAGCAGTTGGAAGCAATGCACATTTTATATCCAAAAAATCACGCAACATCACACAGCAGGGCGGGCAGGGCGGCTATAGTGTCAAACATCGCCCTCCACACAACACACATCCACATCGCCGGGATCCGGAGCGAGCGCGGCGAACAAACATTAGCCACGAATCGGGGTTTTCACCCGCTTGAAGGGCAAACGTTCACTTTCCACATTTCCCCCAGTTGCCATTTGTGCGATGTTGCGCGTTTTTCAGTATCACTTCACGGCGAAAAACACTTACGGGGCTTAAAAGTTAATGTAATGATACACAAAATGTGTGTTCACTAGACTCTGCGACGAGCCGGAAAGAAAGAGAGAACGGCCGAACTGTCTAATGCAGGAAGCGGAGAAACGCACATTTCGGCTTGACAGCTGTCAGTGAGCGGGCTTTGAAGGCAGCTGTCAAAAAGTGTGCGTTCGCGGGTTGATGCGTTTGCGTAGCGACCGGGAACGTTTGTATGGAGTGTTTGAATTGGCCGTTGATAGTTACCAAAAAAATGTTTAAAAAAATAAACAAAGGAGGAAAATTAACGTTCAAATAAATGGAAACGGTCAATGATGGGGATTTTTTGAAGGGAAAATATTTTGTGCCACATTTTCTCATCACTTTTCCATTTTTTCAACTCATCACAAACCAGCAAAAAAATGGCTCCTCCTAGTTATGCCTTTACAGTTTAATAATTTATTATCGAAATACTTTTGTCTTTTTGTGTGTTTTATGTTTGCATTGCATATGCTATTGTATGCTGTATTTTGTTGCTGTTGTGTTGTTTGAATGCTTACAATTGTCCATTTGATTTCTTACAAACACAGCTTAGTTTTACGGGACAGTATGCGCGCATTTTGCACAGAGAAAGAGAGTTATGATTTCAGCGTTGTATTTTTTGCGATTTATCAAGTCGTTATATTTTACGTTACATGGGGAATTATGTCAAAAGAGGGATTTTTGATCTGTTCTATCTTTCCAAAGAGTCTGCCACGCTCAACGATTGTGTGTCGGGTATCATATTTTGCCAGAAGAGATTTGTGTTCGTTCACTGTTCGTTCTTTGCACGGTTTTTTTGTTTACTTTTAACCTGAATTTAGCAATTTAAAAAAGAAACAATCATCCTTTAACGCACTACCTGCTGTAGGGTTTCAACGAATACGTAGAAATATACGCTACTTTATCAACATATATTACTAGGCGCACACGTGGCAGCACCTTTGATTCGAAGAAACTTCACCGTTTTCTTTGCCCTTTATCTCTCTCTCTCTCTCTCTCTCTCTCCTCTCTCTCTCTCTCTCTCTCTCTCTCTCTCTCTCTCTCTCTCTCTCTCTCTCTCTCTCTCTCTCTCTCTCTCTCTCTGTCTTTCTCTACAAACTAATATGCTGACGCATCTGCGACTTTACAGTTTTTAGCCCCTCTTGTTCAAAACTAGAACTAATTCCGAAGCTAATAATACAAGGACAGGCAACAATGAGCTACTGTTAAACTAATTGCACAAAATGGAAGTGTTGTACCGAACAAAAAAAAAAAAAAAAAAAAAAAAAAAAAAAAAAAAAAAAAAAAAAACCAGTGTTCAATTGTGGTTTTCTGTTTCCAATTTTGCTAATGCTAATTTCCCTGTTTCTTTTTTTGTCCTTTCCTACATGTGCTCACACGCATAAAGCCACAGGATTTATGTATTGTGTAAAAATTGTAAAAAACAGCTGCTACAGGAGGCGGTTTGTTTCTCTCTCTCTCCCCCTCTTTTGTCCCTTTTTCATTTTGCATGTTGCTATAACAGCCTGCTATGGATGATTTTCCGAAGAAAAATGGGGATTTTCGCTATGTTTGTTTTTCAATAAATACAACCGAAACTAGGCTTTACAGGCATTTCCCTTTCCACAATTGGATTTGCTTTTGTTTTCCTTTTTGTGCAAAATGCGGTGAAGGTTGTTTCTTTCCCCGATTTGGCTGGACCGACTTGCCTTAAACATGTACAAGAAGGGAGGGTATTGCAATACACAAATCATCATCGATCACATTCGGTTCGTAGTATAATTATTTAGTATAGTTATCATTTTGCCCCTTATTTTTGCTTGCTGCTCTTTAGCTAAGATTTGTGTAATATTTTTCCATTTGTTTGTTATGTTGTGTATTGTTGTTTTTAGTTGCCATTTTTTTTTGGAAGAGGAGAAAGCAATTACTAAAATAGGCACAAAAAAAAAGATGGAAAATAGGAAATTATTCACAATTGAAACTACTGCCGCCCTATCCTTTCAACGCAAACTGAGAACACTTTTCGTTTCCCCCAAGCCAGGGAGCCTCTTTTTAAAATCATTAATCTAGCAGAGCTTGCACAGCAGACCGTTTTTTTTGCAGGAGGAGGAGGAGGGAATCGTTTAACAACCACCGTCGCCCAATCTTCCCAATGATTGCTACTAATAAAGTAAAATTATAACTTACTGCAAAACAACGATTCTCTTCTAATCTCTAATACCTCTCCTTCACAGTGGAATCTCCTTCGCTTGCTTTCTCTGGTTTTCCTACGACTTTTGCCCTTCTTTTCTTCGCGCCTTCTATCACACATCGATTTGTTTTGTCTCTTTTCATCAAACCCATCCGACCCCCGTTCGTTCAGTGTCCTACGATACCGTTGACGGTGCTGCCGTTGGTGTTGCCGGCACTGGCAAGATTGCTCTCCTCGCTGCAACAACTCCCCGCCGTACCGATCGCTCCGCCATTCACCACCACCGTATCCTTGTCCGAGTCGGATCCGGACGTTTCCCGCTCATCGCTCGCCGCGGCCCCGGTAGCGGCCGGCGTTAGGAGCTTCCCATTCGGCACCACCACCAACGGTGCCGATTTGCTTTTCAGCGGCTCACCGACGCTCGCTAGACTGCTGCTGCTTCCGAACGAGGACGGTGGCCTGATGATGCTGCTGCTGCCGGTGGTGGTCCCCGCTACCGGTCGCTTTGCCGTCCCGTTTAGTCCGTTCAATTTCGACGCGGTCACAACACCGTTCGTTCGGTTCGGCGGGACTGCTTTGGAGGGTGGAGGTTTCACGGTGGTGCCGTTCGGGGGCTGCCGCTGGGTGATGGGTGATGCGAGCGTCCCGATGTGTGTGGTGCGGACGGGTTTGTTGCTGCCGTTCGGTGACCGTTCGCTGGGGCTGTGCAGCCCGAACGTGCTCAGATTGTGGCTAGAGCCGAGCGATGTGCGGCGCAGCCCGTTCTGTGCGCCGGTGTTGTGTGTGGGTGTGGTTGGCGCACTGCCATTGCCGGCGTAGCTGTGCCGCACCGAGGACAGCTGCGTGTAGACGGAGGAGATTTGCGTTTTACTTTTCGGTGTCGCCGGCGTCCCGTTCGTGTGGTGGTGGTGGTGGTGTTGGTGGGGCGGTGTTGCGCCCGCCAGCCCTACTGCTGATGGTGTGCGCAGTCCGTTTTTGGGCGTCACCGGCTTCTCACTGCGACTGTAAGGAAGGTGGAAGAAGGGGCAATAAAAGGGAAATTAAAATTTATATAAATGGATAACAATATTACAAAAAACTAGAACGATTTGCTATAAAATTAATGGTCTTTAATTATGAGATCACTCCATGAAGCTACTTTTTCTGTGTTATTGTCTTTCTTAGTATTCCCTATTTGTTAGACAAAATTGTGCGTGTGAATGTACAAAATTGAAGATGACAGAGGGTGAGAGCACACACACAGACAGAGAACCGGCTGTATCCTTTTACCTTGTTTAACTGCACGGGGCAAGGCATGAAAAGATAGGGAACATAAATATGGTTCGTTCGTTTTAGGGCGCATGGTTTCGTATATGATTTTACTATTTTGCTACTACAACAAACACTATCACATTATCTACTATCACACACACAGGGAGGGAGGTTAAAGAGTGACACAAACGCACGACGGGAAATGCACCTGCACCGGCTACGGTGCGTACGGCAACCCGATCGTCATCCGGTCCGGTAACGAGGGCAGACCGTTCGCCGCACTCGCAGCAGGGCAAGTGTCCAGCCGGCTGTGCACGAGGTGTAGGATGCAGATGAGATTGATCGCACACAGCATGCCTATTGCTAGTACTATATCACAAAGCAGTACCTGTCCCAGCTGTCCCAGCCTACGATGTGGAGGTTGCGCAGAACAAGCCACCAACAAGCCCAGGGAAGCAAGCGAAAAGGAGCCAAGGTTGGAACGGTCCGGACGGTTGAAGGATGAACGGGGATGTTTTTAGGGGGATCAAATGAGAAAATCATGATGATGGCGATGTTATTTACAGATGATTTTCCACAATGTTGTTAGTTGGTTGATGTGGTTTGTTACGTGTTAGTTGGTTACAGACAGGTAGTACATTTTGGCAACAGGTTTTCCCCCATTTGATGTTGTGGCGGTTGTGATGTTTTCCCCCGGACGAATGTGGTCAGTTCAGTCAGTGGTAAGTTTGAAGGTGTTTGCGAGCGAGCATGTTTCGAAAGAACGAGACGAGAAAAGAACAGTTTCCATATGAGCTTGCGTACGAGGCTTACGAGAGTGAGTGGGAAAATGAGAATCAGTAAAGGGACATTCGAAATAAATCAAATAAATCATGAAAAACAAACAAAAAATAAGCCGCAAACAAGTGCCTTAAGGAGTGGTTTCCCTCCGGGAGTTGGAAAACAGTGCAACAAAGCAATGCACCAAAGAGTAGAGCTTTTGCAGCACGTCACGCACCAGCACGAACGGAGCGGAAGCTCCGTCCAGGCAGTTCCTTGCCCAACGGGCCATCATTGCCGCCCCGCCATCATTGGCTACCCGGTGACTTAATCGTGTTAGCAGTAAGCGGTTAAACAAATCAGCGATAATGGTTAGTAAACGGTTCGTCAGCACAGCGATCCGGGCGACCGTTACACGACAGCGGTTAGCACAGCGTGCCGCAAGGGCCAGCTCGAACCCGACCGAACTGTGACTGATGGGAAAATAGTCCGCCACGTACAGCGGGCGGGATGGGAAGTGTCGCATGAAGGTTCTGTGTTTGGGACAGGTGTGTTTGTGTGTTGTACAATTGATGTATCACATTTCCAGCACCGACAAGGGAAGGGACAGATTAGTACAAGAGTAGCCAAAAACACCGTCAGGCACACAAAAAGGAAAGAAAGAAAAGAAAAGATAAGTAAAAATAAAGAAAACCTCATCCATAAAGCGATTTACTGAAAACAAATGGAGAATGCGGATTGGAAGGACGGCGAAAGTGGGGCAAAAAAATGAAAGCAAAACACACCACCCGTAACCAACACTAACGTACTAAAACTAAAATGGTTTCACTAATATGCGCTAAGGTAAAATCAATAAATGTAATATATTATTCTGCAACCGGCGGTCAGTCGGACGGTGGATGGATGGTACACGGTGGGTACCTCAGAATCCGATAATTACCTTCCTAATCCTTCCTGTCCACCGAAGGAAACGGGCCTCAGCTGAAGGAGAGAGAGGGAGAGAGACAAAAAGACGTTTGTAAATTAGATTTGCTGGCAAGCAGTTGCTGCTAGAAGCGAAGAAGGTCTACTACTACTACTACCACTACTGCACGTACTCGTTCCGTTTGCGTCGCGGTGCTGATGGTTTCCGCCGACTGGTGGTTCCGATCGCTGCTGCCGGCACTGTCCGGCCCGGATAGGGCCGTGCCATCCCCGCTCTCCGTGGACGAGCCACCGTTCGTGAGGCTGTGGAGCTGCTGCTGGTACTGCTTCTCTCGCTCCGCTTCATACTTTTCGATCAGATTCTGCTGCTGCCGAATCGTGCGATCTTTGGCCGTTAGCTCACCCTGCGTGCGGTGCCGGAGACACGGGTAAGAGTAAAAGTGATTAGGTAAATAATTTTACTACGGAAACGAACGGTTCTAACTATCGAACAACGAAAGCCTAAAGTAAATCTAACGTAAACGGTTCTATTTTACAGAATATTTTGTTTTGTTTTACAAATAATTACTGATATTTTTTTTTGTCGATTATGGAGTATTTTTGTAATAATTTAATAAAAAATTCAAATAATATTATTTTGGTCTCTTTAATTAAAGGTAAAAGGATGTTTATAGATAAAGCAATATCTTTACAAGCGTTTTGGAAGTAGTAAAAAGGTATTTCAAAGCTAAGGCAACTCCTTCAAGAGCAAGTAGAGGTGCTCGAATATTTGTGTTTAATTTTTGGGAAAGGGAACATAATTCAGAGTTTAAGTTTGATAAAAAAAAATAACTTCACAACATCAAAAGCCAATTCGATAAAAAAAAGAACAGTGAAGATCTCAAAATAGTGAAAAAGAGGAGCTCAACAAGGGAAAAGAAAAGATAAGCGATATACTTGTAGAGTTGTAGTCCAATTATTAAATCTCGGTGGGTACGATACAGGGTTTCCCACGATTTATTGGTTGGATCCCATCAATTTTTGGTGAGTTCCCATATTTTTTTGGTGCGTTCCCACGATTTTTTGGCCGTTTCCCAGAATTTTTTGGTCCCATTGTATTGATATCCAAGCGGAAAATACCAATTTATTATGGGAACGAACCAAAAATCTATGGGATACGACCAAAATATCGTGGGAACGCACCAAAAAATCATGGGATCTGACCAATAAATCGTGGGAAACCCTGTAATACATATTTAATTGTAATTGTTTTAGTTATTTTTTTCGCGAAGGTCCCTTCGTGATACCTTACGCGTCCTATTGCTTCACAGTTGGTCCCACCTATTCCAGGGGTTTATGCTTTTGGGGCAGAGACAATTTTGGAAAAACTTAAACAAACAAGAGCTAACTGGGTATAAAGTGGGGCAGCAGCATGATGCACCGATTGCAGCACAAACGCTGGAACCGGAAGCCCCTTGCAATGGCGAGACACTACCGTTGCACTATAAATAACACGCGGAGCTCGTGCACTCTCTCCCTCACTCTCCTTCCCTCTCTCACACTACAACAGAGCAGGCAGGCACGAAAAGGAAGGGCGGTAGAGTAAGAGAAATAAAAGGGAAATGAACGTGCAAATACCTGAAGGTAAACCACCTGTCTTCTGAGATCCGCCAGCTCCTGCCGCTGGTCCTCGAGTAGGGCAAGGGCCGCCACGCTGGACTCGCGGATGAGTATGTTTTCTTGCTGCTGCTGTTGCTGCTGTTCCTGGGACGTTGCCGTCGTCGTCGCCGCTGTAGTTGTTGCCGAGCCGATCGTACCATTGGCGGCCATTGCGGCTGCTGCCGTCGTGAAGAATTGCCCATTGTTATTTTCAAATGGGTTGAGAGTATCGGTCTGTGAAAAGGGGGTAGGGGGAAAAAAAAAGCCCGCAGTTAGGACAGTATGAACGATGAGTTTTCCGGAAGAGTGGAAAAGAGGATCATGTAGTAGTGGAGCTGGGTTTGCAATTAGTTACATTAGTAGGGTTTGTTTTTCATGCTTTTTTCGGTATTTATACACTAGCACACACGTGGTTAGTACGGTACGCGAGTTAGAAGTGGTGAGTAGGAGCGAAATTGTGGCTAGAAACGTCTTACCCAAAATGTGAAAAACTGTAAACTTAAAAGCATCTGTAAAACATACAACCTACCATCATCAAATTTTCTTCATCCTGTTCGAGTTCGTGGTGGGTGGTGGTGGTGGTGGTTCAGTTCGTACGGTGATGTTGGGGGACGGCCGTCACATTCGTGTATTCGAGGACACGGCCAAAAAAGGGTTGACACATACACACATACGTTGAGGTTGAGGTGGAGGGAAGTAGTAGCAGGCGTTAGGAAACGGCACCCACACCAAAACATCATCGGATTTTTTTTCGAAGTTTGGATGAAGAAAATATGGCGCGTGTATATACATCACACACACAGAAAAGACAACAAATTGGAATGAAAAACAGAAAGTAAGAAAGAAAGAAAATAACAAATAAAAGAGATAAGGAGAGAAGAAAAAACAAAAGAAATGTTAACAAACAAAAATAAAACGACGAATAACGATCGAGCAGGAAGCGCGCGCACGAGAGATAACGAGATCGTGTGGTTGCGTATGGTGCGCGGTGCGCGAAAAATGAATGCAAAAGCGCACACATTCACACATTCGCACACACACTAATGAATGATGGAAAGGATGCGAGAGGATGGAATGGAAAGCAATTTCCTCGCGGCGAGGAAATTCGAAACCGAGTTTGCAAACTTTTAATCAGGAGAGTGGCATCGTGCGCTTTTGGAACACACAAAACGGTGATGTAAGAGAAACCGCCGAACAAAAACGGAAATGATGAAACGAACGTTATGAGAGGCACGATGATCAAGAATAATGCGGTCGTTGCGGGCGAAATGTTAACACAATTGATCCAGTGTGGAAAGTGAGCGGGATGTAATAATGCGCGAGCATGCTGTTTTTGTGCGCACGAGAAGGAGACAATCAATCTAGGCAGGCGTTCACGTGAAGCAGCTGCATGCAGTTTCACTGATGATCAGTGCTGCAAAATGTCATGTGCATCGCGAGATGTTCACCAACGAGAAACAATGAACATATCCTGTTTAAGTCACCAACACTCATGGCTGAAACGAAGCTCAAATCAGCTCACGTACACAACTGAGATGATCAGAGATGAGACTCATACAGTTGGTGGATCAATCACATGCATGGTGACATTTTGTTTAGCACCCAACTCTTGATCACTCACTTGGTCACGATATTTTCTGTCGGTGATGATCACGACGTTCTTGGAATATACATGAGGTGTGGTCCCAAGCAGCAAAATGTACATGCTTTCTCGCTCTGTCTGCTTTGATTGTCTGCCAGGTCAAACAGAGTGAGAAAACATGCTGATTTTGTTTCCTGTCTCGAAAGCGCCGCATATCTCCAATAACTATCGTGATGATCACCGACACAAAATGTCGCGACCTAGTGACTGACCAAGAGTTGGTCACACAAAATGTCACCACGCGCATGTGATGGTCGCACCAACTGTTTGAGTATCACCTCTGATCATCACAGTAAAGCTCGTGACGCTGAGTTACATTTTGCAGAAGTGAGCACAATAAAAAAAAGTCATGACATAGTGACTGATCAAGCGATGGTCGCAAAAATGTCATGAAGCATGTATTGGTCATACCGATCCTTTTGAGTGATCACCTTTGATTATCACAAGTGAGTACGTGACGCTGACATAGACATGTTTCAGTCAGTTTTTATATGACGTTGACAGTGACATTTTGCAGCACTGCTGATGACAGTTGATGGAGAAGCGGTTGCTAAGGGGCTCTCCCATTCCTGTTTGCTCACCTCTTGCATTATCCGGCGGAGTCGTACCAGCTGCTTCTTGAAGTGCACCACGTCCTGGAGCATGGAGTTGCGCAGCGACTTGTCGAGCAGGGTGAGATCTTCCGCGGAGTTGGTAGCGGTCGAGGCAGAGTCCGTACAGTTGTTGTTGTTGTTGTTGTTGTTGGCGAGATTGTGGAACTGGCTCAGGGTGGCCGTCTTGTACGAGCCGGCGAACGTTCGCCGCGGCAGGCTGTCGATCGAGCGCGGGCTTTCCGATCCATTCGTGGGCGTCGCGTTGTTCTGCAGGCGTCGGGTGAGTAGCCGTGCCCTTGCCGGTAGCTGGGATCTGGAAGCGAAAGAGCACACGGAAATCAGAATGTGCGTTAGTTCCGTTGCATGAGTGCGCAGTTGGGGTTTGCGAATATGGTTTTGTTTGGAGGGAGGCAACACAGTAACGCCTCCACACTGCGGATACAATAAATATACGTTTATGGCACAAAGCGATTTTTTTTTTTGCAAAATCAAAGTGAAGCGAAGGTAACAGACAAAAAAAAATGGTGCAGTAAAACTTGTTTACTGCGAAACTAAGCCACCGCCGCCTGGCAGCCCACCGTGGCAACCGTGGCTGGCAGAAAATCGATAGTAACCTATTTGCAATTCCCGTCGTCCCCGCCGCAGAATGGTGGTGGTGGTGGTCGCCGGCTCTGGAGGGACTCGTGGTGCTGAGGCGCACGCTGGCGCACCGCTCGAGCGTGCTGGTGCTGCCGGCGGTGCCGGACGGTGCCAGCAGGCGGTGATGGGCCGCTGCGGATGTTCGGCTGGCCGGTGCACCGGTGCTGCTGCTGCGCTGCCGGCTGGGCACCGCCGCATTGACGGTGTGCGGTACGGTCAGGTACGCTGTGGCAGTAGTGGTGGTGGTGTTGGACGATGACACCGGACCCTTCGGTTCGCTTGCCGCTTTCCGGTGATGCGTTAGGAGACCGTGCCGTCCGGTGGTGGTGAACCCGCCCGCATGCATCGGGGAATTTGAGCGCGACCGGCCGACGGAATGGACGTAAAGCTTTTCCGACGTGTGCAGATCGGTCTTGACGCGGCGGGCACCGATCGGTGGGGACGAGCTGGTCGCATTGGATTGCATTTTTACACACGTACTCAACAAAGGCACACGCGGTGGTGGTGGTAATCGAATTATGAGCGTTCTAATTTACACACGTCACACCACGGCGAACGCGTAGCGTAGATTCCACGGGTTCCGTGGCTTGTTGCTCTCTTATCATAGTAATCCCATGGTTGACACGATAAAAAAACACCAGCGGAAGGCACTGGGGGTCACTGAGATTAGGAACAAAACCGCTCAAGCACACTCTGTTTGGGTGGTGTGCATATCGATTTTCGTCTTGCCTTCGATAAGGAACTCGTGTGCAAGAGACGTCGTACTATAATAGGGATGCAGTATCGATTTTCTTGCCCCCACAGAAGACGCACCACTACAGTAAATACATGACGGTTGGCGAGGGGCACCTCTTTATCACAATTATCACAAGACGTCCAATGGGACCGTACTTTCCCTTGTCTTACACGCCACGGCCACAAGTCGGGTTTGCTGGGTCGATATCAGGACGGGAGCAACTACTCCTATTAGCCGCACTGTGCACCGTCCGCTTGTTGCTTGGATGGGGACTTTTCGCACAGATTTCGCACTACAGACCCGTTCGTCTTCGTTGGTTCGTTTTCCCTCCTGGCCTACTACGATTTCCACTGCATTTGTAGTATTACTCTCTCCGGTGTGTGTGTTCTCACTCTCAGGGAAGTTCTTCCTCTCAATATCGCACTCTCTTTACTCTCTTTTTATCTCTCTCTCACACGCACACTGTTTCCTCTTTCCGTTCTATGCACTCTTCGCACACTTGTTATCCCTTTTTAGCCCTTTCTTTTTGGTTTGTTTTCTCTGCCAACCAAATGGCGATTCAACAGGGGACTGTGAGAGGAGCGAGAGACCTTTCTTGTGGAATCGTGAAAAACGTAAACAAACGAACACATACACACACACACACACACGAGCGCGCTTTAATATTGAACGGAATCCCTAAACCCGTACCACCGACGTACGTCGTCGTGCGCGTCGTCATCGTCTGGTGCGGCTGCTGATTGCGTACTGAAGAAGCGGCAGCACGCGCGCACAAGTTGCGCCAGCAGGTTTTGGCTTTTCCTTGCCCGCGGCCTGCTGTGGGTATTCGTCCGTGGCCCCCCAGGCCTCCGTATGCGGGGCGGGCAGTGGCGGCTCCACATTCGCGTGTTGCGTTCGTACGCGTTTTCGTAGTACACACCTGTTCAAGCGCGTGTGTGTATATGTCCGTTGGGCGCGAAAGAGTTTTCCGCGTGCGGTTTTTGGGGGGTGCGAGCGAGCCAGCACTGTGGCTGTGTGAATGGGGGACACCGGGCGGGTTGGTGCGTAACGTGTAAGACGACCACCACCGCGACGACCGCTGGGTGGTTGCATTGAATCGGGTGTCGTTTGATAAGATTGCACACACGCTTCCACGCACCACCCAACCGCTGATTCCTCCCCGCTTCCGTGTGCAACTCTTCACGTCGGGTAGACCCGGGTGGTGGTTGGTGGTTGATGATGGTTGACGATGGGCTGAAATCCTTCCGCAATTTCGGGCGCTACTTCGACCACGTACCTTTTCCTTCTCGCCGCAAGTGAGCAACTCGTGTGCTGGTGACATTCGCCAACACCCCGCGATGACAAAGCAGCAGATTTTCTCTCACCAGGACCGAAGAAGGGGGTGCGTGTGTGGGTGGTTTTTTTCTATTTTTTTCTGTCGCTTATGTTGTCTTTGTTTATCCGTTCGAGGCATGGGGCGGTTTGATGATCATTTTGCCATTCGGGTCGCTCGCTCGGCAGAGCGTGAAAATTCGCTCGGAAAATTCGCTGCCAAAATCGCAGACGCGGATGATGTCACCCGTGCATTGATGATACTAAGCCGCGGGAGGTGTGTGTGTGTGTGTGTTGGTGATACATATTGAGGGACATTTTCATTTCAGTGTCGACAGCGATACTTTACGCTTTTCCGTTTTTCTAAAAAAAAAACGACATTCTTGAAGTATCGGTACGGTTTATATTGCTACTTCCGGTTAATGTCACTGTTTTTCATCGGAAGAGCGTCATTATAACGAAGTGGAATTAAACAAGCATTCCTTCTTCAAGCACACTGGTTACTTACTCGCCATCAACTACCAGAGTTTGAAAGAAAAAAAAGCTAATGCACATCTAAAAAGTAATGCTTCTCGATAATTGCCCTTTTTTTAAACAACCCTTTTTTAAACACACAACAAAACCCCCCGTGTTGCCCCTTTGTGCTGCAATGATAGGGTTTGGTTTGGTTTGGTCTGGTTTTCCTTAGTGTATTTTTATATAAATACAGACCATCGATTGCAGAAGGTGGCGAGAGAGAGAGAGAGAGAGAGCGCACGCTCGCGCGCGCAGACCCTCTTGCCGCAATGTGAAATCTGTGAAATTTTGCGCGCAGAAAGTGAAGCTATGAAGACAGAAAAAAAAACCAAAAAAAAAACGCTACAACCAAACTGTTTTGCCGGCAACATAAATCACGAGCATCAGCAAGCAGCTCCAATTACGGTGCATTCGAGCATAGCCGGAAGGCTGTGTGTGTGTGTGTGTTTACTTATCGGTGATATCGGAGTTGTTGCTGAAGGTGATAGCAGCCGTACCACCGCGCAAAACCAAACACGCTGCAGCTGTTGCTGCGCGGCTTTAAGGCTTTAGAAGCGGGTTCGATTTCAAATTTCACGTGATCGCGTGCAGCAGAATCACGTGCCGCTCGCACAGGGCAAGGAATCTATAGCAGGCAAGATCGCGCTCGATCGATCGTGCTTTGTCGAGGGCTTTCTCTATTCGCGCGAAATAGTTTTGTTTTTGTGTTTGTTGCCTGTTTGTGGCCTGAGAGAGGAATTGGGTCAGCTGGGAAGAAGTGAAGCGTGGAGGTGTTTGTTTTGATCGCTAATCCAGGGGAAATTTTTCTCTTTGCATGCATCAGCCCTTTTCGCGAAGCAATTGGGGCAAGGTATTGCATTTTTATATCCTTTACAGGTACATTTTGACGCGATTTCTTCTCTTTCTATGTTAATATCTTGCAAACATGTTAATTTCCGAATGAGATGACTTCAAAGAGCTTCAAAGAATTCATCTCGACATGTTGTCTTAGGGTCATTTAAACAAGCAATAAACTGCTCCACCCTTAAGAAAGCAACAGGGGAAACAACGCCTTTGCTAGTCGGAAACAAAAAGCAAAAAAATCGGAACATCTTTTCAATTTCTAAACATCTAACCAATAAATGTTAACGCAATGTGCCAAAAATATCTTCAAAGTAGCACAACCGCCTAGTCACCGTCGCCGCAGGTTCTCCGATGAGTTCATTCTTTTCCCACCAAACCAAAGAATGAAAGCGCTTTGGTCACATTTTTGTGCGGTACTTGCAGAAACACCAAAGTAATAAACCACGCTGCTTTATGTTTTTGTTTCGTGTAGCACGCGTCCCGCGTATAACAGCATCATTGTGTGCCGAACGCACGGACACCCCGTAGAGCAAGCATACACCATAGAGGAGCAATGCTAAATAAATATTGAACGAAACGGTGTGCTTGCCGCCAGCTTGCCATTTATTTGTAAATTGTTTAAATATTTGAACGCAAATGAAATAAGAAAAAAGAGGATGAGTAAGACCCACAGACACACAGTGAGGACTCTTCAAACGTGTCCTATTCGATGGCTGACGATGGTTGATGATGATGATGACATCCGATCGCAAACCGGGGAAGCGCAAAAGGTGTAGCACAACAGACAGCAGCAGCACGTGGTTTTCGGGGCGATTTTTTTGACCGGCGCCCGCATCATGTGAGGTAATCGGATCGTGCTTAATTAAATTGATGTCACACCTCGACGAGCTACAGCAGCACAACACATCATAAAGCGGGAGAGTGGTTGAGGTGAAAGGAAATTATGCCAACCTTCATCGACCGTGATGTGATGTGAAGGAGCGCAACAATAGCAAGTATAGTATGATGTGGTTTTATTGGTCCCGTGGTTTTAATGATCTCAAATCATATTGGAAAAAACGAAGATTGGAAAAAGATGGACAATAAGACGTCCAATAGTGCCACCATTTGGTTGGTCCTTTTACGTCTGCCCTAAGCTCCCGTGTCCATCGACAGTTTACGACGATGGCACAGATGGCACGCATGGCAGATCATCGACAACCATCCCTAAAGCCCCTTTAAGCTAACTATCCGTATCGAGCAAACTTCTCTCACCTCGACCGCTCTCTCGTGACCAACCAAGCGGCACCAATAGATTCTACCATCGGTGAACGGAAAACACTACCCAACCGAACCTCCAACCAGTCGGCGGCTGAAGTGACTCATCCGATGACTGCTCGAAAGCATTTGAGGTACACGATGATCGTAACGAGGGCTCTCGCTTTAGGAGACGGTCCGACAAAAAAAAACACGTGAAATTATATCACGCACGCGCATCATTTGATTCCGCCGGTCGGTGCGCAACTACAACACATCCGGAGAGGAACCGGCGCTAAACGAGCTGCAACCGATACATTACAACCACTGCGTGTGCAGTGAATTAACCAAAAACAGAAGCAGCGTGTGCACTGGACTGCTCTCGGGAGGGGCTGTAATCATTCCGGATGCGTTTAATCAATAATCATTATCGCATGTTGCTTCTTCGGTGCGTTATCGCAAGCCTGCAAGGTCTGACATCATACAAACACACACCTTATCAATCGACACACAAAATGACTGTTTTCGGGTTGCACACACACACACACAACTGTTTTCGCTTTCTGTACCGGTCCAGAGGCGGGGTGGAGTATTTGGAAGTAGCGCTGAATCTTCCACTCTCGTTTGGTTGGCCCAGGTCAGTTTGTAAGAGTATGGGGAGTATTGATGGAATTTTCCAGCAACGTTGATAAGCTGGAAGAAGCGCTAGCAATGTTATTTTCCTTCGGTTTACTCTCTTTCGCGTGAAAATGCTGCACCGGAAGTGGATGGTTTTCTGGCTGTGTGTGCGCAAAGGTGCGGAGGATCACCACCAGCGAAGCATACAATTAATTGATTAAGCTTCGATAATTGGCGGAGCTGTGGCTCGGAGAGCGGAGGCGTTGATGCGGAAGCTTTTTCGATTACAAAACTGGCCAGCGATTCATCGTGAGAGAATGTACGGTTTCGATTGGATGAGTAGATGATCCGCATCGAGACATCGATATTGTTAAGTAACAAAGCAACAGGAATCGAGCAATTATGTGAAGCAAATTGCATACATTTAGGCGCTTATAAAATGCACAATTTAACTCTAGCATTTTTGTTACTTGTTTAAATTCTCTTTCTGTATTATTGTCGCTTCTGAAATTTAGTTTAAATTTAAGCCTTTCGCATTTTGGTTTTATTCATATTTTTTGCAATTTACGTCCAAACCGTACAACACATGGAAACAGAGATATTCCACTGACCAAAGCACAGATAGAAAACCAAACACTGCTTCGTTTTGCGTTGTAGTAAAGCGTAGCAAATGATTTAATGTTGCTGCATGTACCTGCAAATCGCCATCGCAAAACATTCCCTAGCACAAGAGAGAGAAAGAGAGTCACCGTCACCGTCTACCATCATTGTCAGGTCAAGAGCATTTTTAGTTTGCACGGTGGCCTTCAAAATTACAACGACGTTTGCTGGCTGTTGTGCAAATGCGGTGTCCAACAGCGCCAAAAAAAAAACCGATGCCATAATTAGCTCTAATACCTTTGACCCCATAGCTGCTGCTGCTGTAAAAGTCATTACCGATTAAAGTTAAACGTTTTTTTTACTCTCATTCATAGTCGTTTAAGAAGATGAACGGTACCGTGCAAAGGAGTTTCAATGAGAAGTTACTTCTACAAACTGCACTATTTTTAAGACATTACATTCGCTAATTTCACCCACCACGAAACACATCCGTTACAGGGTGGCACACTGCCTGCCTCTCCCATGCGACCGCATCACCTTCCCTCGACGTGCGCTCGCTCGCCACAGTTTAGTAACACACGCGAAAAACACGCGAGACTAGCGACGCCACAACAAACAGCGTTGGCTTTGCCTGTGAATGGTTTGTCCCCACGCCATTGCAGCTGCATTTAGCTTAAGCCACCGTGTGCAGCCACTGCATCACTGCACCGTTATCGCCAAGCCAAGGTGTAGCATTGATAGGCTTATCAATTGTCCCGATGGTCACCACATTGGAGCATGAGCTGTTGAAATAGTTTTGAAAAACACGCGTGCACGCTCGTACGGATTTGCCTGCATGGTGGTGGCTCCGTTCTATGGTAATTAGCTTCGGTGGATTGTTTTGCTTTTAATTAGCAGTGCGAGCGTTTCGCTCGCCTGTGCAGCAGCATTGCTTAAATTTATTGCGCACATTAGACGATTCGATTTGCGTGTTTTGCCAGCGTGCTCCAATGCAAAGCAAACGTACGATTTGCCCCTTGGTTGGTTGCCTTTTTTTGTGTCACTGTGGAATTAATTATGCAATTTCTTAAATGAGCAGTAAAGTTTAAATTAGTCAAGAAAAATGAGGAAACACTAATGCCACTGAAATGCGTATAAGAAAAGAGTTCGTTTTCTAATATGATGTGCATCTCATAAGCTGGTCTCGTGCGTTGCAATTGTTTCCCCGACAGGCAAAGAGAGTTAAATTTACAGGCGAGGGGCATGTAGAAACAGGGAGAAGGGGTTCGGTCGAATTTGTATTGTCCGCCATAGTCGAGCGGCAGTGATTTTTTTCCGAATTGAGAGCAAGCGCGCGCAGCGCTCTCTCGCTTGCCTTCAAATTACACGGGGCGCTCTCGCGATACAAAACAGCTGATCAGCTGATACCCCCTCCCTCCCGTTTTTTCCTCTCCCGCTGCGCTGGATGCGCGGATCAGCTGTTCTTGCTCTTTCGCGTTTCTTTCGGTTTGCGCTGCGCTGTTGCCGCACTTGCGCGCTGCGCTGAACACCCCTTCCCGCGCGTTCTTTTCGGTTTGCGCTGCGCTGTTGCCGCACTTTGCGCGTAGCGCTGGACACCCCCTCCCCCTCGTTTCTTTCGTTGCGCGTTGTGCGCTGTGCGCTTTCGTTCACTTTGATTTGCAGCGTAATAAAATCGCATGCATCGAAATAAAACTTAAACACATCAAGCTCGGTTGATATTTTAACACTTTATTGAAACTTAAGGCACAGTTCCACACATCGCTAACCACAATCTTGCCACAAAACCACACATATTTTTTATTATAAATAATAAAAAAATCGTCACTTCAAGCACCCGCCTTACTGCCTGTATGTTGTGTATGTTGAATACTGTAAAAAAAGCATTGAAATAAAGCAGCATAATTTACATATTCATGTTGAATTATGAAAGATTAACGCTGCTTTATTTCAATGCGCACAACACTTCAACACTTGAAAATACGACCGAGGCCTTAATAATGTGAATTGAAATAAATAAAACTTCAACACTTCACTTCAAATTACATCGAGCGCCCGGGACTTAGGCTAAAACGCGCGCGGCCTCACGCTGCGAAGGCTTGAACTGTACTGACGATTTTGTGTGGTAGCAAGAAAGGGAACGCACGAGGAACACTCGCTGCACTAGTGCGAGCGAGACACCGACACCAGCAAGCCGCTGCGAGAAAACCAAACTGAGCGCGCAGGCTGAAAGTGAACGCACACATTCACACATGTGTGATTGTGTAAGTGCGAAAACTGTGTAGAAAGCAAAACACGCTCTCGCCTCCTAGCAATTCCGCGTATTTCCAGCCGTCTCTCCCTGCTTCTACATGCCCCTCGCCTGAAAGACGCACACTTTTACATTCTCTTTGCTAGTAGGGTCTGCATAATAGGAGCGCGTTCATTCGCGCCCGAAAGCTACCGCCGCTCGCCGGCTTCCTCGACTATTTCGCTCACATCGCTCGAGCATGGAAATTGGAGCCTGCGAATTTCCACACAAGATACACACGCCCCGTGACGCCCTGAAGGGGTAGTAGTGGGTGTTGAAATTTGAATAGAATAGAGCAACTAGTGGACTAGATTTTCCCTCTGTTCTGCCTCTTTACCCTGCTAAAACACACAAGGCTACAACAGCTACAAGATGGAGAGAAACGATCATTTACCCATTGGTGGTGGTGGAGGTGGGAGTCGGTGTCGGCTTTTCCTGCAGCACTACAGCCGGCGACGAACCGACGCCACTTGCCGGCGGTGCATTCTCAGCCGACGTCGTTTCACAATCCTTCATCGTGATCTGGGTGGTGTTTGCCTGGCTTCGGCTGCTGCCTCTTGGCAGGGCGTTTTGCAACCACTGTAAGAGAAGTATACAAGTTTCCCGATCGAACCACACACACACAACCACTTCACTGCATCGCACACTTCACTGGTAATTTTACAACATCGGTGTAGACAACCGGCAGAGGAGGAACAAAGCTTCTGGCTTTCAATAATTTTCACGTCTCATGCACAACAGGTACGTACCAACCGGCCAACCCCCTATGCTGCAGCATATACCGTCGACAAAGACGGACGCGTGGAAGCGGTGGAAGAAGCTAGCAAAACGCAAACATTCTTAATGTTGGAGGTTGGATGGGTTTTTTTTTTTTACAGACGGGTTGATGAACTTAAAGGAGCGGGGTTGTTGTGGTTTTCAACTGTAAGCTGTGGTTTTTTCGGTAAATTATAGCTGAGGTTGAGCTGTTGTCGGACGAGTTTTAGGTCTTTTTTGTTGAATCTAACCACTTTTGAATGGTGTGTGCACTTGTAGGTTTTTATAGAATGTTGCAAACACAGCTCGAATTCAACATATAACTGAATGAATGATGGTTTAAGCACTTGCACTATCGAAACACCACAAATAGCAAGACCGCGTGAGCCACCGACGTGCAACTACAGACTATTTGCTTCTGCACCAAAGCCCCAAAAACTCAACCACCTCTTCTCACTCATCAGCTGTATTTTTGGTATTTTTCCCTATTTTTTTCCGTGGGTGCATCAAACATCAAATAAAAACCGCATTAGACACACACACACACACTGCAAAGATCGTGTGCCACGGGGAGAGATCGGGGGCACAAAACAATAAAAATATCTTTTCCTTTTTTGTTTTGTTTTACCACACTAAATCACACTTGATCGGTGGTGCTTGGTGGTGGTGGTGTTTGTTGCAAGAAAACTAAACGTTCCACAACGGCTGTGTCTGTCTGTCGGTTGACCCTGAACAGGTTGCAGGAAATGATGCACCATAAACAGAAACACACGCGATCGCGTTTACTCGCGCACAGTACACGAGCGAGAAAGAGAGAGCAGAACTGTAGCACCACGTTTCTAATTTACCGCCGCCACCAGTGGGATGTCAAAATTAGAAACTAAACACAAACAGTATGAACTAGCACGTCGGGCAGCTTGCGGACGGAATGGATTCGAACCGGGTAAAGGATCGGACGACAAAACACCACAACCACCCTTTAGGAGAGTCTCTTTGTCTCACCACTGATCACTGGCGAAGGAAATGCTCCGAATAGTTTTGCTGATCGGCAGCCTCCCACCGCCCAAAACCGAACACAGCTGACGGCCGTGAGGTCGATCTTTGCCTTTCTATCAAGTATCACCAACACCGCGCCCCGCTGCTAGGTGGTTGATCGAACCAGATAACCTTGCGTCACACAGGCTGTGTGTACGTGTGTGAGGATCGATCAAATACTGAATAAGGGCTGCCATCACCACTGCCAGAGCCACGGCAGCTATGTTGTGGCCGTAAAACGTACACACCAAGAACTGAACGGGCGAGCCAAACCTGGTACCAGCGACCAGAGAGCATCGGAGAGAGAGAGTGTGTGTGTGTGATGCGGTGGGCTCGTAGACCGGCCGATGAATGCGCGAGTACACACGGTTTCGTGTGACTCACCCCAAAGGCTCGAATCGTTGTGGTGTTGGTGGTGGTGTTACCTATACCGATGGCTCCGAGCGGTGGAAAATCCACCACTAGGTGGTGTTTGTGTGTCGGCCAACATAACATCCCTTTGCAAGCCGGGGATGAAGAGAAAAGCTTCTCAACTGTTTGAACCATTAGAATACGACACACAAAAAGGATTGTGCAACACACAAATAGCTGTAATTACACACCTTCACCTCAAATCAGATCATTCGTGTCTTGAAGATACCTTTTTGAGACACACATACACATACACAACACCATCAAGATCATTCATGATCATGCAGGTGAGATTAGGTTCAAAAGGGAAAGAAAGAGCGTGAGAGAAAGAAACCAACAAACAGCTTCCATCCCCTATTTGCTGTGGTATTTGAGAGAAACAACAAGAACAACAAAAAACCGGCTTTCTCATCACAACTACCATCACCATCAGCGCACGCAAACGCGCGTTCTCATCAGCTGTGCGCGCGGTTGAAAAACACACAATGCACGCCACCCCGCACACACGCGAACTTCACGCGAGCGAGCAAAGGGCAGCCAAGCGCGCCGAAGGAACTAGAAGAGTAGTAAAATTGTGGTTAATGCACATCATCGTCCCGGTGGTGGTGGTGGTGCATTCCATAGCGGTTTGGTGTGGTTGGGCTGGCAGGGATTTGGTTTCTAGAGCAAGTAGCTTAAACGCGGTTCTAGTAAGCAAAAACTGAAAATAAAGACTAGCAAAGTGTGTTGTATAAAAAAAGAAGGTTTTGCGAGGTTCTTTTTTGAGGGTGCACGAAAAGTACCAACAAAAGAATGGTTTAATATTTGTTTCACGGTGATGTCTAGCTGTAAAGTAATTAGCATAATGCATGTTAAACCCCCCGCTGCTATGGTGTATGTCAAGGTTAAGCTGTAAAGTTGCTATGTAGATGCCTTTTTTGGTATAATCGTTTCGTGCGCAAACCCTACACCGTACTGCACCAAATGAGTACCTCTCCCCACCACTAGTCGCTGCTCTACATAACAGTAAATCGACTAACCGTTCAGCGGTACGCCCTTTATAGAACGAATCTTTAGCCCGAGCCAAAAAGGCATAATGTTGCAACATCATACTTACTTTCCGCTCCTCAACTCGTCAGTAATATATTTCCCGTTTCCCGTTTCCATCAACACACACACACAAGCGCTGTGGCTTCGATGGAGTAAGGCTAGTAACATGATCGCGATAATCTGCCCCCATGGGTGTATCATAATCGCCATTAGTTGCGCTTCGAAGGATGGAGGGAAAACAAATTTCCAAACATTGAAGCCCGACTGCAGCAATGACAGCTTTAGAAGCGATTTATACTGCTTTTGGGGAGAGCAATAAGAGCAATAGCTTCCATGCAAAAGGCGTTTTCAACACTAGAAACCCCTTTTGGTAGGGCTGGACAAAGACAAAGACAAGACAAATGGTGTGCAAATGACTGTGCAACTACGGGCGCTTTAAGTTCATTCGTTACTTTTTCTCCTTCGATCGACGCCACCGCGCAACAACATAAGCAATAATGAAGTGGGGCCGCGTTGCCGGAAATGGCAAACGAGAGTACTTTGAGCGTCCCGAAAAAGAATCCGCTATTCGATTGTGTGTGTGTTTGTGGCTAGCTGAACTTCTTTCGCAACCTCGGAGAGCACTTTAAGGGCAGCAGGAAAGACAATCATTTCGATTGCGATGACACACACAGCAGAGCACGACCCTAATGAGGGTGACGGTAATCCGCTCTCATTAGGGACGAACCTAGCCTAGCCCAGGGGTTAACATCGAATACGTCGAACCGTCCGAGCATTAGTGCAGCCATGCGAAAGGGTAAGCCAATTTGCCATTGGATTACCGTTTGGACGTTGGTATGTCAAACTAAAAAAAAACGAGCCGACACTGCAAAAATCGACAGGCGGTATAGGAAATAGGAGACACCCGAACGAGCCCGACGGCACTATTACATGGGGCGGAGGTTTTGAATTAAAGGTACATAATGCAATACACTCCATATAGTGTGTAGTATGTAATAGGTAAAACTGTTTTGTAAAGTGAAGAATTCAGCAGATAAAATACATTTCAAGACTTTCAAAATAAAGTTCCATATGGTGAGAAAACAGCAAATTCAAGTTAAATTTTATGGCAGCTACAGTCAATCCACCATGCTATAACGTTTTCTAGCACCATGCTATAAATGTGCACACGATTGCATACTTTTAGGCGCGTAAAATCTTCACCGACCAAGGGCTTACACCGCTTCTTGCAGTTCAGTTTTGATTTCCAACGGAAAGAAAGTGAAAAGCAGTGAGACAAAACTTCAACTCACCTGTGAGTACTGTTGCTCTGCGGACTGCTGCGTAGCAGTGTGCTCCACTCACGTATGATGTGTCCGCCTTTGTTCTCCAGCTCGGACCACAGCTGCAGCTCGTCCATCGAGTTTAACCCGTTAGCGCTGCCACCCATACTGGATCGAGCGACCCTGAGCCACCGAAAAGAAGGAAATTAGCACTGACAAGTTATTTATCCGCCCACTGTAACATACCGATCGATGGAGTCCATGCTGCTGTTGCAGTCAAAGTCAAGCATAAAGTCATCGGACGCGATCGAGTCGCACGGTGAGAGCGTGTCGAGCGATTCTGCCCGCGCCATGCGATTACCGCTGCGTGCCGATTTGCGCGACAGGGCCGGCGATTCGTACGCATCCGGCATAGCCCTCCTCGGCTTGGGAGCTGACGGTGGAGTCGCCCTGATTGCTGCCGGTTGGGAGCCGGTCCCGTTTGTAGTGCCGGCAGCTGCAGCTGCAGCTCGATTGTGGTTGTCCTTTAGCGTTCGATCGGTGTCGGTCTTCTGTGATGTCAGGTTAAGATTGAGCGAGCCAAGATCGAGCGTACTGCCCTCATCGAACACCAGCCCCGGCTGGTCGGCGATTTCGTCGTCAATCAGAAAATCCCTCCCGCCGTCCGACAGCGACAGTGAGTTGGAAGCATGGGTCGGTGTGCCGGGCGAGACGGGACTGGTAAGCTCGTCCAGCTCGGGCGAGATCTCATCGATGTCCTTCTCCTTTTCCTTCGTGTTTTCGGCCGTTTTCTTGCCGCCGCGCGGTTTCTTCACGTCGTCCGAGTTTTCCGTACAGCTGCTAACGAGACTGTCCGTCGGGGAGGTTTCATCGTCCAGCAGCAGCACGTCACTGATGGCGGCGGCCATCTCCGCAAACTTGGCCTGCTCGTTGCGGTACATTCGGTTCGGTTCGGTGGCAGCATCGCCGCCCCCGCTAGCAAGCGGATCCGTTCCTGGATCGGTGAAGCTGACCAGTACCTCCGACACACTGTCCAGGTTGGTGGCGGAAACATCCATCGGGATCGGCGCTGAAATGGAAGCTGCAAAGAACACGCAACGAAAGGTTAGAGCAGCGCAAAAAATTGGATGCTTCTCTAGTGCGTAGCAAAACTTACAGAACGCCGAAGGATTGCCCGCCGTAATGGTGACGGAGCTGATGTCCTCCTCTTCCTGCTCGTCCTGTGCGCTGCCGGGCATCGAATCGGTCTGCCTCGATGTGCTGCTCTCCACGCTGCTCGTTAGGCTGCGGATGCCAAAGTCTTTGGCGGCTAGTGCCTCACCGGCCGTGAACCAGGAAGCGCGCGAGCAGCTCGGCGTCGAGCTCTTGCTTTCCTCGTAGCTCTCCATCAGCTCCTTCATCGCGCCGCCCTTGATCAGGCTCTTTTCCGACGAGTTGTTATCGCGCAGCAGCTTCTCTTCCTCGAGGCTTTCCTTCTGCCCTTCGCTGTCCGGTGCCGTCGGTGTCACTTGCTCCTCTGCCGCGCCCGGTTCGGCCTGCTCGTACCGGTTATCGTTGATGTCGATATCGTCGTGCAGGGCGGACGCAGTGGCACTGGCATTCAGCTCGGTCGAGCGGATCAGCCCGCTGAGCGGTGCCGTTCGCTGGTTGCCCGTGCTGCAGAACGCGCTCGGCAGCTCCGGCAGCGGCAGCGGTACGATCGGTTCCGTCGTTAGCGCTTCCAGATCGCGCACCTCGAACTTGTGCCGGCCGCTCATCACCATCTCCAGGTTGCGGTAGCGCTGCCGCGGCATCCGGATGCTGCTGGTCGTCGTGGTGGTCGTGTCCTCGAGCGCGGGCGCCCCGGCCACGTTCGTGTTGGCGAACTCTTTGCGACTCACGTTGACCGCATGCTTGGCACCCTTCGTGTCCATCGTGTAGCGCGAGCTGGCGGTCGCGGTGGCGGCGACGGACCCGGCGGTAGTACCGGTCAGCGAGATCGACACCGGGTACTGCGGTTTCGGCAGGCTGGACGTGTGCAGCGTAAACTTGCTGGCCGTTGTGGCCGCCTCCTGACCTAGTTTGGCCGATGTAGTGGTGCCGCCGGCCGTATGCCCATTGCCAGTCAGTGGTGTTTTTGCACTGCAAATGAAAACACAACGACGGTTAGAGTGAAGCTATTAATAAATGTATCATTCTGCTGGCTTGTACTGTCTCTTTCGGGAAGGAAGCATGCCAAACACACGCAAATTCGGAACGGACGCGTGACGCAGATGGTTGGCACGCTGTTTACAGCCAAAGTTCACATAAATAGTTCCCTTTACACAGTGCTAACTAGTTCTAACGTACTTACCATAGACCACCACCGCTTGGTGCGTTCTGGCCGGCTTCGCTGCCGTGCGTATACTGATGCTGCTGGGCCGTCTGCTTCGCCCCGGCACCGGAATGCTGAGTATTTTTATGCTCTCCCTGGTTGCATTTCGTCATCTGCTGTTGATAAGTCCCACCAGCACCACTGTTGGAGTCCGGCACGGTGGCGTGGGCTATTTTCGTACTCGGCGCCTGGTATTTCGGCAGCGGACGATGCAGCGCAGTTGCACCCCCACCGTACGCGTGCTGGTGCAGCACGATCGCCCCATTCCCGCCGGTTCCGGTTGCAGCCGCCGCCGCCGCCGCCGCTGTTGTGCCCGGCAGCGGCGTAAAGGTTGTGCGTGCGCTGGCCGCCGAGGAGGCGCTCTTCGAGCGGCGCTTGTCGTTAACGACGTACACGTTGTTATTGTTGTTGTTATGGGCGTGGATGTTATTGTTGTTGTTGGTGTTGGTAGTGGTGGAGGAATGTTTGTCAAAATCGTTGGCCACCCGGGGCTGCAGCCCGACCGATGCCGGCCGGACGATGTTGTTGGTGCGGAAGCCGAACCGATTGCTGCGGTACGGCGCCCCGTTGCTGTCCTTCTTGGCGGGCTGCAGCCGCGGTGTGGAACGGCCGGTGGAGGCCGTAGTTCGGCCGGGGCCCATCACACCACCGCTCGTGTCGTCCACCGACTCTACCGATCCTGTGGGGCAAGCAAGAGGGCAAGAATGGGAAATGTTATATTCTACGGTACCGGTACAAGACACGCAGCTGAGGGGTCTGAAAACACGTGTTCAAGGAAGGTTGGCCGTTGCCGTCTATTACCGAAGGTAATGATCTGATTGAACGAACATCCAAACAGTGCGATGAGGAAAGCGTTTGACATTCGGAATCAGTTCTAGCTGCTAGTTCTACCACTGTTCTGCTAAGAGAAATGGGTGGAAGCGAAAGAATGGTCCAAAACAGAACCTAACAGCTGGCTGGGGCTGAACTGGGAATACTAACAACAACCTGTCAGTCAATGATGTCGTTGACCCGAACCATTAGATTGACATTTGATACTTGTCTTCTAATTGTGTGTGTGTGTCTTCTGACTGTTGCTAACGTTATTTATCTTAAGTGGAAACAACAAACACCCCCTTCACACACTTACCGCTATTTCCGTTGTTGTCGCTAAATGCCGCATCGACGCCCGGGTTCGAGATGACGGTGGCCTGCACCAGCTCCCTTTCCGCTTTCTCCCTTTCCAGTGTCGCATTATTGCTGTTGTTGTTGTTGTTATTGTTGTTGTTGTGGTTACTGTGGCTGAACTTCTTGATCTGATTAGCGACCGCTCCCGGGACTGGTTCTGCGCCGGCACCACCACCGTCGCCGGTATGTGTGACCGCACCCGGTGGCAATTTGTTGTTTCCGGTTGTGCCGATCTTACCGTTGCTGCCGGTGGTTGCCTGATGCACCTTGTGCTTCTTGAAGCCAAACGACATAGCCGTCCCCTTGGTGTGCAGGCCAGTGTCGGTGGCCGCTTTCTTCGACGCTTTCTTGCTCTCCGATTGGCCCTGTGCAAGAGAGAAAGGGAGAACAAAACAGTTAAAGATTTATGGTAAAATTTTAAAGTGTTTATTTGTTTGTGGGGGGGATTACAGCGGATTAAAAATTAGTCTACGCGCCTGACAGCTCGGTTGAGTGCAGCTGTCAAATCGCACTGGATGTTGACGGTTTGTTTACTAACATTGCGACATTGGCGGGAAAGGAGAGCAGCCGTGTCTGTACGGTGGACGAATTAATTTTCTTTCACATAAAGGTAGGCAAAACTGAAGCGTAAAATAAATCTTTTTTCCACGATCTTTTTTTGTGCTTCAGCACCACTGAATTAACCTCCCCACAGCATGAGATCACAGTTGCACGTAAAACGTTTTGGGCTCTCAAAACTTTTTCGCTTTCCCACAAGGGGTTTGGGTGGGCACTAGTCGAAGGAGAAGCGAAATATAAAAAATCGACCCATCGTTGTGCGCTGCTTGCATGTTGACCAAAGCTCCACTGTCAAGGCCACACTCCAAGTCATCCATTCCAATGTAAACATTTGCGTACGGCTCGTTACCAACCCCGTTCCATGCTGCGAGTAGTCAGCATGGGAAGAGGAACTTTCTGCGCTCGTGCCCGCGCGCCCTGTGTGTGTGTTTTCCATTAAAGTCGAACAAACATGAAACAACCTTCAACTTTGAAATGCCTTACCCCACCCGTGAGGCAATCAAAAAGCTCTGCTTTCTTTACATTTTGAGGTGGAACGTGCATGCAGCACTGCAACGATTTAACCTTTTGCACCGTACAAGCTCGTGCGGTAGCTTTTGATTCGCCTCTTAACGCGATAAACCAACAAATTGAATTGTATTTTGCGAACGGAGAAATGAATAGTAACAACATTGGCTGTGGTATTTGTACGCTTTCATTTAGCTAACGAACTAGTCAAACCGCCTAACCGGACCGCAGCTAAACGGTTTGAACGTTTGAACCCCATGCCTAATGGGCATGTTGGGCATTGGCTGTTGTACACATGCCTCCGCCTTAAGCCACGTGGTTATGTACGAAAGCATGACCTGCCCCGGTAAAGTGATCCGATTTACTCCGGGGCGGGTCCATTTCTGTGTTTTCCACCCATCTCAATGGATGGGCCTGTGGTGTACTGGCAGAAAGTGAGCTTCCGACACACGAGTTTGACCCGCGGCAGACTCGGAAATTGCAGTATAGGTCTTGTTTTGTTTTGTTTCCTCTCTTCACCCACTAGTGTTAATCTCTTTTACATTATCGCGGGCCAAGCTAACGCCACAGCATTAGCCCGAGGGTGCCATCATAGTGTGTACCGGAAAAGGGTGGTTAACCACGATTTTGGTATCATTTTTTGTTACTGTTCTTATTGAACCACAACGCGCACCAAACCAACCGGTGAAAGGTTGGCCGGTGGCTGTATGCAGCTGCGAATGTGGGACAGCCACGTTTTCAGGTGCCCTGCGAACGAACGATCTGCAAACCGAAGCGCACAGGTGAAGGTGAAACAGTTGGCCGCGTAAATGATGACGGGAGCTATCCCGGAGAAAGAAGGAGGAAGTCGCACATTTCTGGCATTATGGCCGCGTACAAGTACAAGCAAACGGCGGACGGACGTTGTTTGGATCGCCGCTTAATGGGAGAGCAAGATGATTTTTGGCACGTTTTTTTGTTGTTAAAAACTTGCGATGGAGAAAGGTCTAAAAAGCTAGGTAGTCTTGTTAATGGAGCGAACGCCACGCCAACGAGAGGGGAAGCATTTCTTTAGCATTATGAGCGTTTATGTTGGGCTTATTAGGTGAGAAGATTGATGAAGGGCCTTTTCGAAGAAACAAACACACAAAAAAAAGGGAATTAACTCTTTCAAAACTGAAGCAACTTCAATCGTCCACAACGTAATGAACCAAGAGGATGGCCCAAAACAAGAGTGAAGAAGTGAAATGGCTTTTTTTTTGTTCGGGTAATCCATTTTACGACCTTTCACTACCGTCAACCCGTTCCGTTTTCAAGGGGTTTTAGGGGCTGCAGTGGCGAATACGAACCATTTCTCCTTGCTTTGACATTCAGGGGCATTGATTTCGGTGCCTTTTGGGCGTTTGCCAAACCGGGATTGAGTATTCTAAAGCTCAGTAAATGCCCAAAACGCCATGACATGGTGCAGATTTGTGTTGCAATTTAAGCCTCTAATCAACGGTATTATAGCAGCTATTAAATGTCCAATTCTAGTGCTGCACGCAGTTTGGTTCGTTGCACAAGATGCGCATCGCATCAACGTTTCACCAACCACAACACCGAAACCCAATGCGAAAGACGACTCCCGCACGATAAAGCTTACATAATGTTCCACCCCAAAAGACGCTTTTATTGGGAGGGTGTGTGTGTGTGTGTGTTTTTTTTGTTGTTGAACTCACTCGCAAGCCCTTTCTCGGTGGAGACGATTGTGCTGTTTGTGAAAAGTAGATCCGTTTATCTTCATTACGGGGTTATCCAATTATGTGCCAACTCGGTGCAATAATGCACAATAGGCCGAGCAGTGTGCTTTCATAGCAATACCAACCATCTGATGCTTGATGGGAAATTGAAGTGGGATGGATGAAATTAACCTGTTATTAACCTTTCATTGCTCCAAACGGTTTAAGCGCTGTTTGTTCGAAAGCTTGTGGAAAATGTGGTACAGGAGGTTCCATTTTCCCCTTTCTTGCTGCTGCACCCAAACAACACCCAGCAGGTTAGGAGCAGATCGTGGAATGGTAAAAAGGTAACAACATGCTTTGCGCCACACTGGCATCCATGGCACAGGGGGTGGTACTGCTGCACGTTTAGTGTTTGCTTCAATTATCCTAGCGCCTCAAAGCACTTTGCCATTATCCGTCTCGCTCCGGTTCTCTTTTGACCCTGTAGGGCCTCGATCTGGCACCAAACAACCCCGGTCCTATATCTTGCTTATGCTGGCGCATTCAAAGAGTGGATCTCGACTCCCTCCTCGTATCTCAATCGGGTAAATCGATTGTTGTTCATGTAGAAAATAATATCCCACCATTGGCAAACAGCCGTCAACGGGTTTAGAGCGTTTTTTTGCCATCACGCTGCTTACCATCACTTTGCCATTTTTTACGTGTATTAATATTTATCTTTCCCCTCCGTGATCTAACACGAAAAATCGCACATAGGGATGTTCCGCAGCTAGATCGGCCGAAATGGCGAAGCAACACGCGAATCGATTGCGTACCGGTGGTGTACGATGTAGCCTGCGATAGAAGTTGCCTGACGCCACATAATAGGGACTGGGAAAGACGAAACTAAGGGGAGAGAAACATACAATTTTATCTGCAAAAATGAAATGAAATCAATTGGGCCGCTTCGGCACAGCGACGGGTGCCGTTTAGCTTGCAAGCATTGCGTGTGATTTTTTGTATGCTTTCGAATTTTGAAAGTAAATGTTTTTTTTTTTGCTTGAATCGCAGATATCAATCGTATAAATAATATTAAGTTTTTTTGTGTGCCACACAATCAAAAGTAAATTAAAAGCAACGTGCACGTGGTCTTAGGGTTCGTCGCTCACAGCTTCCCATCACGCAGCGCTCTGGCGTATGTTGCTGCTGCGGCAAAGGAATGTGCACGCGTAAGAGAGAGACGGAGAGAGAGAGAGGAATTATTTTGGGTAAAATTATATGCTCTGCAGCAAAGTAAATTTTTAGCCAATTGAACCAATTTTCGATTTTCGTCCCTTTTTGCCGCACCCCGCCACGTTCGCCGGTTCGGTTCCAATTTTCGGCACCGAAGGGGTATGCTTGTTTCTTTCTTTATTTTTTTTTAAATTGTACATGCTGCTAAATCGTGACTTTCTCTGGCCCGGTTTCCCGGAGATTTGGTGCATCGACGTTTGGAACAGAACCGAGCGAACGGAGAGGCCCGTTTTGTCGAAAATCGAAAGTTAAGATCCACGCCAGCACCGCCGTTGCGCTGTTTTTGCGCACGCGATTGCGGAGAAGACAGCACAACGCGCGACTGAAGGTACTTTAGCAGCAAAAGCACGCCAACGGCGCCAGGGGGCGCCCGGACCGGATCGACAAAAGGGAAATAAATTGCAACGACCGGCCCGGACGGAAAGCGCAACGAACCGTGGAATAGTGCCGTGGACGGTTTTCGAGGGACGAAATTTGTCAACCTCGTGTCCCGTGTCCCGTGTGTGGGCTTTGGTGACAGCCGGTGTTTTCGTCCAACTGCGCACAGGGCGTGCTCAAAGCACATTGGATTAGCTATGGACACGCGAGCCATATTTGTATATAAAAATCTGTCCAAATGTGAAAACGTCCGGAACGAACGAAGCGCTTTCCACTGGCACCACTTTTCCCTTCTCCCCGGTACTACTACTTCAAGACTGATCGTGTCTTATAACGGGAGAAATCCAATTATTATGTAAGGTTTATCGCATTTGCCACATTTGACATCATTCGGCTGGGAGAGGGGGGGGGGGGGGAGGGTAGGTTTTACGCGTTCAGTCGGTGTGGATTAATGTTTGGGTGGCTTGCCGTGTTACGAGGGTAGGCTTTCAGCTTGACCTGAGGCCATTCACGGGTACAGGACGCTAAGTTCTCAGGTTGGTTTCGCGGCTTACCGTTGCGTAGGACGCGAGGCGCGAAGAATCCAATCTTGTCTTGTAAATGTCAATAGATCGTGTTGATATTCGAAATGTCACGCAATCTGTCAAAGTGTTAGTAATACCGAATCAATACAACGCTCCCCATGGTGGTTCCCCTTGCAGTGCAAACAAAGAAACGCTGCATATTTGATGATACAAACGCAAGCCCCAGACAACACTGCAGACCTATAATTAACGGGGTAGGTAAGCGACGCCGGGAAAAGGGGTGCATGTGCGCCCAGGCGTCTGTCTGGCGCGCTGCAGCAGAACATGCGACGACAGCAGAGCACGTTAGACGCTCGCTTCCACACGGGCACAGGTTTTGCACAGGCTTTTCACGCCCGTTTTTCCTCCACAGCACCTTTGGACGGCGACGGGGCCAATAACCGAGGGCGAAGGCGATGGTTGCAGTGGCTAAACGATGGCAAACATTCCGAAGTGCGGTGAAGTTCATGAACTTCAACTGCGGCATCCACGTGAAAGGTGATGTTAGTCACGGTACGGCGTATTATTATTATAGAGAGGAAACGTGTCTTTCTCGATTAATGAAATGTTTGTTTCTTTTTTTATGATGAAAGTTGCCGTTTCATGACTGCAAACGTTGGATTGAGATAGAACCAGCTTTCAAGCTCACTTGAAGATTCCCTCGTACATTCCACCTCGAATTGGAAGTGGTAGATGCCAAGATTCGACCGCTGATTACATCAAGGCCACTTACTGAAACCACACTAACCTTCGGCATTAACATCTCATTACCATCGTGAGTGGAGAGTACTTATCGTAACCGTTATCGTTTCTTCCGTCATAACTGATTCATGCACCGAGAAGATGCCTTACTTTGACTGCTGAGCGTACCTGCACACTCCACCGACAACTGCAGACGTAAACAAATGGAAGGAGCATGCGTACCAGCGGCCGCACATGCTACATCGCGCTCTCCCTTTTGGATGTGTTGGGTTGGTTGGTGGTAGCCTTCGGTGCGCTGCAGCAAGGAAGTTGAAGGCCTTCATCTTACCATGAAACCCATGGCGCGGTTACGAATAATTACGAATTAATCATGCCATGGGATTGGAACCAAACCTCTTCAAGCTTCTTGTTGGGAAATGAAGCGGTGGTGAAACAGGAATTTGAAGGCAATAATCATGACGAGATAAGAGCAGCGCGCCCACAGACATGCTGAGAAAAGGGCTCTCCGGCCGTAATGATGATGCTGGGGATGCATAAGACGCCTCTCGGCATGACTCTCACGAGAAAGATAAATTGTAGGCGCCTGTGTCCTGTGGGGAGGGCACAAATGACGTGTCAACTTTTAGAATCGATTTCCGCCCGAGAAAGGGTGGCCATTTTTTCTTCTTCTTCTTCTTCTTCTTTCGTATCCTGTGCTCCCCATCTTGGCTCTCTCCTACACTGCACCTACCCCAACAACGTCCGGGGAAATTCCCTCCACCAACTTATTGAAGTGTACTCCAGGAAGGATAGGACCTTGGGGGAGAGAAAATAAAATCGATCCATCGGGCTTACCATATCTCTAAACCTTTCGCCCGCTCCGCCTCCCTCCTCTGTGCCGCCCGTTTCACCCAGCTGGTCCGCTTCCGCTTCTGACAGTTCGTCCTCCGGCGTGTGTCTGCACAGTTTTTCTAGCTCCTCAAAGTCGAGCTCATGCTGGCATTCATCCATAGCTGCACAGCGAAGATGCTCTAGGGCCGCCCGGAGTTTGCAGCTGCCGGCGGACACGGTTCACTCATATATTGCACCACCGGGACAGCGTTGTGTCCCCCGAGGTGGTGTAAAACGGCAATTAAAAGTGGGGCGAGGTGGGACGATGTCACACGGCAGCGGGAGTACTTCACGGAAATGTGCACTTCGCAGCTTCGGACACACTTTTGCTACGTATCTGTACGTTTTCTACTTGGCAGCAATTTCTGCTCCCCTCAGCAAGGGTAGACACTTTCCACTGGAATCACGTGAATATTTATCGATTGCAGGCTGGTCACCAGACATCTCCATTCACTGGCACTGGCGGTGCGGGGGTTTTGCACAAAACTGGGCAGCAATAATGCCTGCCGTCTTCACCAATCACGCAATACACTGTTTCTATGTTAAATAGTGTTAGCAATACCAAACTCTAGTCTGCCTTATTTCACTGGCAAAATCGCGCGATGAAAACACCTGGCACGCACGTCCGTCAAGAATGAAGCCTCTGCAGAAGTATCAATTTTTCCTACGGCTTTCCCTCGACTGGAAGTATGTGCGCCGTCGTGTGTGGCCCCGTGTTGATGGAAGAAAATCGGAGCAAACGCGTGAGAGAATGAGAGCGTGCGAGCGAGCGAGCGAGCGTGTGTGTGTGTGGATTTTCTTGGGGTGGAAAATGTTCTGGAAAACTGGAGCTTGCGCGTGTCGCTGCAAGTGTGTGAGTGGCGGAGGTCGGTAAATATTGAGCGGAGTTGGGCTACGACTACTTTCTCCCGGCAGGGAATGTTGTTGTTTGTGCTGACGCTGGTGCCAGTCATTTGTGCGTCGATCCTGTTGTCCTGCGGCTGTGTGCGCAGGCGTTGGAAGCGGTTCGGCAAATGGCCGTTGGAAGTGGAAATGGAAAAGTTGAACGCAACGTTTGATGTCCTTTAGCACTGACATCTAGGTGTGAGGCAGTGTGAGCAATCGGCAAGCTTGTACAGCACAATAAAAGTGTAGGAACAGGGACATTGGGAAGTGCTGAATACAAGTCAAGCAAGGTTTACCGAAAGCTTTTGTTGTGGTCTACAAAAATCTCCTGTTCTAATTTCTTGTTTCTGTTTTGCCACATAATTATAGCACACAAGCTCGAAACATTCATATGAAATAATTCAGTTTATTCTAATTCAATAAAAATACTATTTCCATTATAAAACAACAACAAAATGAATGGATGTTTTGAATTTGGATTTCCCAACCGTCAAATACAAACATTTGAATTTAAAGCTCCAACTGACGTTTGCAGTCGATGACACCAATACAATCACAGCCGGCGCTGCTGTCAATCCAATAGCGCACTTTGATCCGTTGCCCCGTAAAAGCGTTGCGTTCGCTGGAAAAACGTTCTTTTCGTAATTGGCTTTTGTCGTGTTTGTGTCGTCCCTACATGCTGGTATTGTAATTCTTCCATTAGCAGCGTTGTGCAAGGTTTGTATGAAAGCGATAGCTGTGTATGTGTGCTTGTTTTGCAATACTATTGTGCATATTACGTTAGTCGTCTTGGTCGTTGCAGCACTGTACCGTACGATGTCTACTACCGACCAGACCGATCCGAACAATGAGCTTCCGGCGCCAGTTCCATACAACAATCAGTATGCTCCATCCTTCCCGTTCGGAATAGCGGCCAATAGCAGCAGCATTAGCAGCGCCAACGCCTTCCAACCGCTGCCTTCCAGTACGGTCATCGTGTCCCCCATGTATGCGGTCCTCGCGCGTCTAATCTGCGGAGACCAGGATGTGCTTATCATCGGGCACAGGGTGGTCGTTGGACGCGCTCGCCAGAACAATGCCGTAGATTTCCAGGTAGCCAGGGATACGCTGATTTCGCGGAAACACTTTATTCTGCATTACTCCAATGGCGTATTCGCGGTGGAGGTGCTGAGCAAGAACGGGGTCTACTTGGATAAGCTTTTTCTGCCGCAGAGCGAGCTGCCGTACATGCTGCCTAAAAGTTGCGTCTTTAAATTCCCGAACACGAGTACGACCGTTTTTTTCGAGAATCTCGTTGAGCGCGCGGCAAATGATGGTGTTGTAATGGTTATGAACGGGCCTGCGCCACCGAGCGCTGAAGCGATGGATTTGAGCTGTAAGATACAGCATACTGAGGATGCCAGCGCCAACGATGTGGTGCCTCAGGATAATGCAAATTGTAATAAGCACGTGGACAATAATCTCACTATCGGCTCCGATATAATGACTCTGATTGATAAGCTTTTGCTTGCTGCTAACGTCAAATCGGAACCACCGGCCAACAATTGCAAGAAAGTGGATATCCCCGACGTTCCATTGGATTGTACCGGTAGCGGCTCGCCTATCATCTCCGAAGAGCATCAGCTAGAAGCCCTTCCGGAAGCGTCCGAGAACGAATCGTCAGCCTCTTACGTGCCGACAGAATCGATCGAAACTGCCAAGCCACCGTACAGCTATGCGCAGCTGATCATTCAAGCCATCACAGCCTCACCGCAGCAGCAGTGCACGCTGCCGGAAATCTACGCCTACCTGCGCGCAAACTATCCCTTCTTTCGGCAGCGCCGTCAGGATGGGTGGCAGAATTCGATCCGCCACAATTTGAGCCTGAATCGGTACTTCATCAAGGTGCCGCGCATGACCGATGTGGCAGCGAAGGGTTGCTACTGGCGCATCGATCCGACCTGCTACGCATCGCTCAAGAAGAAGCGCTTCCAGAAGCGCTTGCAATGGCGTATTCGGGCGGCAAAGGCGGAGTGCCGTTCGGCACCAGTGTCTCCGTACACTAGCGACGATTCGAACGGTGAGCCGGCGCTGCTGCCCGTATCAGCACCGGGGTCACCGGCGCAAACGAGCAGCACTGCGCAGGACAACGGCTACAAGCAGTATGTACGCACGTGGCGTAATTTTGCTATAAGAGATAGAGCATCGGTCGGAAAACGCCTGCAGCTGTAAATGCGACGAGGAGCAAATGATTTGAGGTTTTGATGGAATTCGATTTCTCCACTTCTCATTTGCAGCAATTGAATTCATTTTCTCTATTTTTCATTTGTCATTAATTGTTTCGTTTGTTTCTGGTTGTAGCATCGGTGTAAGTTGCTGCTCGCGTTCCTTCAACAAAACCGAACTGTTTTTATGTGCGTTTTTGTCAACTTTATGTTGAAGAATAATAATTTAATACATTGTTTGTTGAAGATTTCAACATTTTTTTGGAAAAATAATAAGAAAATTACATTCACAGCGCTGCTGAAGGTTTTCGTCTAATGTTGAGCTTAAAAAACAATTCAATAATATGCTATTTCCGTGTTCGCAATAGGTTATTTACTGTTACAGATGTTAAATTAATGTTACCTTATTTTTTATGACATCTCCCGTATTTTGAGCTTTGTAAGAGAAGCATTTGTGTAACAAGCAAAGATGCATTTCATCAATGCGCAGAAGAGAATGTATGTTAATTGAAAGCGAAATTAAATTAATTACCACAAACACGGTCAACACGGTCCCTCGAACAAGCAAACGCATCTCTCGGACGGTGAAATGGACGCTGCCGCATATGTTGCGCAGCCACGGTCACGGAGCTTTTCTCACGCCTCTCTCTCTCTCTCTCTCTGGTGGGCGGTTAATCCGTTAACAGCGTATAATTTTCAATTACGTGCAATCGAAACCGCCAATTTTCAATGAATTTTAATTTCGCTTGTTCGTTCGTCGTCGTTCGTCGCTTTGGTTCACAAACGCCCGGAATCGCGCGAACCGCCTTTGGGTTTGGGTTTGCCGCGAGGTGTGAAAGCAAAAAGAAAAACAGTGGAAATGTCCGGACGACGGTCACGGTAGCCCAGAAAACCACAGCTAATGCAGCAGCAACCCACCCACACGGCAATGGGGGTGTGGGGGCCGGAGAGTGAAACCGTTGCGAGACGAATTTCAGGCCGCACCCGGCACAAGGCAAGGCTTAAAATTAAGACTTCACACCAGCCGATTCCCGGGCCGGGGAGGGATGAAAGCTGAAGCCAACCAAGGTCATCTTCGGAAGGTGGCTTTTGCGGTTGCGAATGCTATTTGTGCGGCCCACCGCAATGATTTTTATGCAATAATGCCATCCACCTTCGGGTGGGCGAAAGTATAGCTGGCCACGAAATTAGTAGAGAGACGCAGCGCGGCGGTAAGATACGGTGGTCGGTGGGGACTTGAATTATGAAACTTAATTCTCTTTCTTCGTTGCAGGTAGCTGATTGAAATTGAATTGAAATGCACGCTTCTTGATGGGTGATGGTTACACACGGTTAGTACACGCCGTCGGCCGGTCAGTCGAATGGCTTATCCTGCAATAGGAAATGTCATGCTTTCGTCCATTACAAACTGCTTCCGGAACAGGACCGCCCGTTGGGAGGGAAGTGGGAGCCTTAACTATGAATAAGTGATGAGCTCGGAATGCCACATGACGGATAGTTGGAACGCAACCGGGGGTTGAAATTGTCTCGTCGCTCAGGTTTTATGCCCAAACCCTGGGCCAGAGCCCACATGCGACATTGTAACAAAATGCCGAACGCATAATGCGTGCGAATGATTGCGCTGTGTGAAGCTGCATACTAATGAGCGACCGAAAAGGGAGCGAGCTCGTGGGCTTCCGCCAAAAGCAATTACCGGGCGCGCTTGTTTCCGAGAGCTAATCCGAGGCTAGAGAATCCGGCGAACCGGATGAAGAGCGGGTTAAAGGATAGGAGATAGGGGGAGGAGAAGGGGGAGGGGGTGGAGGGCACATCCCCGAGGACTTACCACATTGATGTAGAGGATGTCATCTTCGCTGCAGATGGCAAGGTACGGTGCGCTGCCAAATTCGTTCAGTCCGGGAGCTGGCTGCTTCGAGGCACACTTCCCCATAGGGGGAGGGTTGGTCCCGGCCGGGCCAGCTGTTGACGGGGAGGGCGGGGCGGTCGGTGAAACATCCGGCTACGTCCGGACGCGGCGCTCTCTGCGGGAGTAGATAATTAAAAGTGCAGAAAAGCCACTTGTTAGTGTTTGTGAATGGTTCTGCTTCTTTTTCTTCTTCTTGTGGTTGGTTTCGCTTTATCCATTTAATTAACTGTTGTATGGAAAGTAAGGAAACATTGTTATAAAGATGGCGTTGGGATGTATGTGGCATGGATGGAGATTACTGTTGAGTTGACTGATAAGAGAGGGAGTAAGTACCATGGCAGCTTGTAGCTTATTTATCTAATTTGTTAAGTGCGATGTAACAAGAATCAAATGGCAATGCAATTGTTTTTCCAGTGAATTAATACAGTAGAGGCATTATCTTATTGCTTTCTCATTGTCTTTTTTAAGTGCGCCGGTGCATGGTTTCCAATTTTTCTGACTCTTAGTCAAGATTGAGCAAAGTGAGATAGTTATGTAGAATTTTATTTTATTTTTTTAAATTAAGCAATAAATTGCACAAACGATCACTTCAACTCAATCGTTTTCCATGAGCAAACAAATGCATAATTATCAACCCATGCTCATGCTCGCGATTATCGAGCGTGTTCAGGCACCATTATAAGCATGTCTAAGCATCAAACACTGAACCGTTTCTTTTGGCTTCGGTTAGTGTTTTTTATGCACATAATCTCTCAACTGCTATGTAAAATCCCCTTCCGTTGCCTAACACAATCATCAACAATGAACCATGTCCGGTTAGGTGCAAAAAGAATGATTCTAAACCCCTTCCGTGCTCTTTCCAGCCAACGAAGAATTAACGCTCTCGGTCGTTAGCCGCTTGCCGGCACGAGAAGCACAAAAGTTCGTGACGTGCAGTGGAAGATGGACCCAAAGCTCCCCTTAAACTGTAGCAAACTGGGCGCGTGTAAATCAGTGCAAAAAAACTGCATCCAATGCACGTTGGGGGTTGGGGTGGTTAACGAGCTGCCACACTCTCTCCCTCTCTCTGAAGGAAGGCTCGAAGCCTTCGTTGTCGTCGTCGTGCGCTAGACGGAAACAACCGGACGGTCGCGGAACGGAACGGCACGGATAAGGCAAAGACCCTCGGTAGTATTATTATTATTATTGTTTTTCCTTTCGGTTTCGTTCTTATTCGTTCCTTTGCATAAGCTTAAGGAGGGGAGCGGCAGGTCTTGCTTACTTTCTACTGGCGTGTCGTAACTCTTTTGGCCGGGTTTATTAGCGTGGTCACATGGACCGTCCTGTTGTAGGCCTTCCCCCCCCCCCCCACCTTCTCCCCCACCAAACACGGACCGCAGTAGCGGCAGAACCGGAAACAATAACACTTTGGTAGCAATAAAAATATTATGAATGGATGAAATGGTAAAATGAATGTGCATTGCTTTGTATCCCATCATCGTGCCTTTGGGCCGCAGGACGGGGTTTTTTTGTTTTGTTTGCCGGGATAGGGTTGGGATGGGATGGAGTCTTAAGCGGACGACATGACAAATCATGCTCGCCTTTCACCGTTCGGCCCGACTGGTCAGTGTGTGGCCACAGCTCGAAGGAACTGGGCCATGGAACACTGGAAGGACGGTTCCTTGCAGCAAGAAACCCTCCTAATCCCTTATCACAAACCACTAGCCGCAATGTCGGGTTGGCGACAATGGTTGCGAACAAGCTGGTTTGGGGTTGGGGCGAACCAAGCGGCAAGAAAAGCAATCTTCAAGCAATAGTTCGATCACAATCCAATGGCATAATCATAAACCGCGGTTTCAGCGCACAAACCACAGTACACAGCAAACAAACGAAACGGCACAAACAACAACAAATAATACCACGGGTTTTAATAATGCGATATTATTATGAAGCTCGAATTTGTTTGTGCCGCGCGGCGGCATCTAAACGGTTGTTTTTGCACCTTTTCCGATGCAAAACCGAACGTCGTGGTACGGCTTTGCGTACACCGCTAGAACTATGCGCCAGTGGGCAGGGCGTGTTGGATGAGAGGGGGGATAGGAGGGGGGTTTGCAATGATGCATAAATAATTCCACATTCCCTCTTCGCCCTTCCCAAGGCCCCGAGGTGGGACAGTTTGTCCGGGGATGTCCTCCAAGGAACCGGGCAGCGGGAATTTACATACAACAGCGAGTGAGACAAACCAGCCCAGTGCCTCAGCACCGCGAGAGACACCGCGTAATAAAACCGAGGCCGAAGGGTTATGTGTCCCGCCCTCCTTTAGCGTTGGTGCTTTGGGTCGTCTCACAGTACGAAAACACGAGCGAAGCTCTGTTGCAAACGCTAGCACATCTGTTTGTTCGCACTCTCGTTCTCTCTCGTGCTGTTGGGCTCGCGCGTTGTTTGTTTTCCACGCTTTTCTTTGCAACTGTGTTACGTTCGACTTTGTGCAGAGGGTGAGCGGGATGATCATCGTGGTGCATGCCATTAGGAACGTGTCGCACGATTTACAAGTACGAGCGAAATATTAATAACGATAATAACGGAATTATTCAAATGCTTTTTTTTTAATTTGATTTTGTGCCTCGGATTTCGCACCATTTTCCAGTGGTTCTTTCATCCCTTTCTTTCGCCCTGTACCACGTTTTGAAGGACCTAAGCGACCCGAGAGAGTGTCCCCTGGTGGGGACACCATTTGACCCGTGTACTTGGTGGTGTTAGCCCACCAATCGGTTTGATGTGATGATGATGTGTCTGGCCTTGTTTGAGTTGCAGCAGAGAGTTGGTACTGAACTGCTGCATTATGCACCCGCCGTTTGATTGCGACAAAGCTTTCCCAAAAGGGGCTCCAAATAGAAAAGAAGAGAAAAGCTCTTGTTATTGCAAATTAATTTTGGGAAAACAATCGAACTAAACACGGAGGACGCTTGTTGATGGCATCGAGGCAGAGGAGCGCACAGTGTCCAAACGTGCTTGTGCTTTTGTGTGTGTGCCGTGTAAGCTCTTTCCAACGTTTAAACGTTGCTCTCATAAAACTGTTCTTTATGGTGTGCTAGTTTTTTCTGGTTTACACCTTCACTCTTCGTTCTTCGAGACACGGAGAGAACCACCTAGACGGGATTTTATTTGCGTATACGTTCCCCCAGAATGGTACACCGGAGCGGTGTTGCTGGTGTATCGTTTTTATGATAATTTTACAGCTGTTTTCCGTCCGCTCATATTTTGCACCGCGCATTATGTTGTGTGCGCACGGGATGCTGGGACAAGGATGTTTTGTTTGTTTGTTAGTGCCGAACCGACCGATGTCGTGGGTGAGCCACTCCAGGGAGCGAGCGGTAACTAAACAAGCTCCTGGGAACGTTGCCAAACGTCGTGTCTCGATCGAACGAATCGGCCGAAAGACACACACACACACACGACGATCGTACGAGTTTTTAGATGCAGTGCATGTGCATGTGGTGAGAAAATTTACACCCACCCAACGGTCGGTGTGTCGCGTGTGGCTGGAGGGAAGAAGGAAAGGAAGGTTGAGCAGGAAGGTGACCGGTGGCATATGGCACTGGAAGGGTATAATTTAGTTGTGTGCATTTTCGGTGCATTTACCCTTGTAGTAAGGGCAGCATGGCGGTCTTTTAGTATGTTGGAGCCCTTCAGTGTTGTTATTATCAGTATATTATTGATTGTATGGGTGTTGTGAACTCTCTGCTGTCGATAAGTTTCAATATTGCTTCCCAGCATCATGCTAATATAAATTAATATAATAAAGCAGTTCTTGCAATTGAACTGAATTTAATCCAGTTTACGTACGGAATATTCTGAGATTTAGCTTATTTTACAGTACAGATGAACCTTTCAATTAAAAAATAGCTTTAAGCTCAATTACTGGAATGGTTCCACTTCCTTGACACTTCCTGGACTCTTTCGTATTGGAAGAGAAGTTCCTATTGGACTATCTATAGCACCCTTTATGGAAAGGCTGCTTGGAGATTCCTATTGGAATCCCATAACATTAAGTTCAATTCACGTAAGAAAGAGTCAATAAAGTGTCGACACAGCTATGAGAACTCCTGGAAAACCTTTTATTGTAATCAAAGTAAATTAGACTGTGAAGTTGACGATATGCTCCACTCCAACACAATTAAATGTAGCAGGAATATTATCAATACATGGAAAGCATCCAGAATCTAGGGCTTTCTGGTAAATGCATATTGTAGATGAAGACAGCTGTTGAGAAATAACTCAAACCATCGTTGTACTTTGTACCTGGTATTGAACAAATTAAAAAGCTATGCCTTCTCTTATAGCTTCTCCAAGAATAGAGCCAATATATTAACCAGAACATGTCCGGGCTGTCCGGTGCTTGGAGCACTGTTCCCGACCCCAGTAAATAGTCGTTGATGCACAGTGCACATTTGTGTGTTTGTGAACCGTTCAACCTCCGCTCGAACGGTGTAATACCTCTTTAGTTATGATTGGCTTAACTGTAAGCCTCACTTGAGCTTGTCGGACGGTTGGGCATGACTTTCCGCCCAAGTCTTCGAACGACGCATCACATACACGTTTGGAAAGGTGTGTGCGGTGTGTACGATTTTGAGCTAGCACGGAGTCGTTTTTGGCACGATTAATCTATCTTGGTACGGAATTTTCCGGTAAGAAGGAAGGACCCCAAAGCAACACAGCGTGTGTGCGTGTGTTGACGATAGAAAACCGACTGCCCAGCCCATCTGCAGTGAGTCATGGAAAAGGCCACTCGTGATCGACAACGGGAAGGATGAATCGTTTCCTTCCCTGTGTTGTAGCCCACGGTGCAGCGTACATGCTGGGTTTGGTTTTTGCTAATGAAGAGCACACTTTACGGGGCGGGCACGACGAACGGTGTACCATTTACTTCAACTGCAACGATAGGGGCATCGATTTTCCCTGTGTCGATCATTGTGATGTGCTCGTGGGATGGATTGGCGTTGTAATAAGAGCCTAATTTCCTTCGTCACGCTCTGACACTTTGGGCACCTCTGTCTTGGCACTGTGGCGTTTTGCTGTTGGCCACTGGCAGACGCAGATGAAGGCCAATGAAGGTTGCTTTCCTTATCGGGTGTTCGGTGTGCGGTTGAAAGACGATCACGGTATGTGAGCTTGGGTTCGAAACACACTCACACACTTGACGCATTTGACAGATTATACATGGATTACGGCTCAAAAGTGTTGAATTTCAAGAATAGAAATAACGTTCAATTTTGCTTAATAGAGCGTATTATGTGAAAAGCTTCATGGAGAGCCAAGTCATCATCATGTTGATGTAAAAAGGGAACAAATTAAGACTGCTAACATTGATCGCAATTAGCACACACACACAAAGGGTGCAAACATGTAATCAATGTCCACGAATTAGAGCAACCACACTAAGGGGAGCGCCAAACAGGCATCGGTGGCACGAAAGAGAGGCACAAAATCCCGTTCCTCCGTCCTGTGGTACCCTACTACCACGTACGTACATTATCAGTGCAAACGCACCGTTTCCTATTGCGTATGCCATGCCAAGATAATTTCCCTCCCTTTGCTCCCATTTTCTCTCCTTCCCAGCATGAAAAACGTCAATCAAAAAGCAGCAGCAGTGCGGAGGTTCGGCTCGATCCAGTGGGAGAGAGCGTGTCCTCCTTGGTTCGGCGAAGAAATGGGGGCATTGGTGAAGAATCGTGATCCGGATTGGCACCCCACTCAGGCTGGGCTGGGCACCTGTAGGCATTGATGCTGTCTGTCATACGATCTGATTACGGGATCGGGAATGGGTTCGGATCGTGCCGCAAGGTAAAACCATGCTTCTATGGGTAGAAAAAAAAAACACATTCTTTCGATCCGCTTTCCGATTCCGTCAAGTCAAGTTGCTAGCGTTGGTGTGTTCTATTCCATGGTACCACTAACCAGGAACGCGTTCAGCGCGTAAAGAAAAGGGGCCGGCGGATAAGGAAAGCGAACAGCGAAAACACGCACACACACACACACAAGAACGCACGCACTGGCGTGGGGAAAAAAAGAAAGGCATGTGAATGGAAATTCATAAAGCGAACTTGACAATCATTCTTCATGTCGATCAAGATGAATTCAATTACTTTTTTTTTCCCCCCTATTCTGCGTTTCTACCAGTATCCGGCTTTTGCATTGAGCAGCCTCAGTGCAGTTGCAAAGAGTTATGGAAGAGGTGAGGAGATTTATGCCGGGCTTCCCAGCGTGTGCAAAAGGGCATCATATTGATTTTACGCTGGAATGCATCTTGGTTTTTGCTCCGCTCCGCTCCAGCATCGCTCTAGCGCTCCTGGCGCGTGGTGCATTCGTAAGCCATCGTACATTGATGATGGATTTGCAGCTGACTTTTCCAGCAACAGCAGTGTGTGTGAGTGTTTGTGTGATGTGGTTGAAGGAATGGCAAGAGAGGATTGTCATGGAGATATGGATATGATACACTGTAAAAACGTTTGCGTGTAACGGCCTTGGGCTACGTTGTACGTACAGTTTTTTTTTCAATAAATGTTGTAAGAACCGAGCAGTTGGAAGCTGTCGATAAGATTGAAGATGATGTAGATGAGAAGAATAAACACTCAAGGATAAATTGAAATAAAAATGAAAAATCTATCATGCAATATAAATCATAAATATTAATATGACTTTAATAATAATAACACTAGATCCTCTTTAACGAAGACTTGAAATTGGAAGTACTACCTAATAATAGCTATTACGGTAATGCAATTTATCTGCAATTTATAATTCCATTTCCAAAATATAAGCTCCTCATAAGACTCTCTCAAAAGTCCCATTATAAAACATCTCCACAGCTCTGGTAGCTATCGTGAAACTTTGTCTGGATTTTGGAGTACTCCAGTACTCCAGCAATGCTCCAGCTCCAACTAGCTGTAACGGTTTGCACACTACTGCATCCACTGCATATGAATGCATCATAACGAGCAGAAGTTGAAGTATCTATGGCGAAGCAGAAATTAACGCTCTTAGAGAAGATAAATAAATGAAACTTGTGGCGAGCAATGAGAAGCATTCCTTTGAGGTACCATCATTCAGCTCCATGTACTACACCATGGCTGGTGTGTGCAAGCTGCAACTTTTACTTCCCAAAAATTACACACCACCATTTATGGGGTGGCCCTTTCGGTGACTTCGCCAACAATCCATAACGAATCGAAAAGCGTCGGACTCTTGTACGCTAGGAATTAGGTACACGCGAAATCTCTATGCTCTAGTCTAGTGACAAACTTCCCCGAACTAACTTTGCTCCCGGAGAATCCTTCCGCACATTTTGGGTGATAAGTAAAGCGAGACCTAGGAATACCTTCTTCTTTTTTGTTTTGTAATCGCTACACCACCCGAGCCCAGCTTATCAGAAGCTGTACATCTTGAAGCAATTTGCATTTGTCACAATGGAAAACTGTTGCGCGAACTTGCGCTTCTCTCTCTCTCTCTCTCTCTCTCTCTCTCTCTCTCTCTCTTTCTCTTATTCTCCTCCTTTTGCATGGTGTAATACTTCCTTCCGAGAAGCCAGCTTTCTCCAAGTCCTTCACTGCACATCGGGGTATGGTCGCTCCTTTTTTTTGATCTCTCCTTTCTATTTTATTCCAACACGGTCGGAACTCAATTTTGGTTCATTTCCTTATTTACATTTTATTACAACTGAAGGACGAGTTGCGCTGGTCGTGTTGCGGTTCGTTGTTGTTCGTTGTTGTGTTGGCTTTTGTTTTACATTTCTTTTAATGCTTCAATTTAATACACTGTTGGTTAGTTGTTTTTTTTTTCTACCCTTTTTTCTCATTCTCTCTCACTGCTTCTCATGCTTCTGTATTTATTTTCACGCTCCGTAACATTGCCGATAGCTCAAAGCCCCTGTGAAAATGAAAATTACTCCCGCTTTGGAAGGTGGAAGCGAAAGATTGTTACCATCTTCTAAGGCGATTGTTATTGGCACATTGTAAGCGGAGGGGGTTTTTTTTTTGCTCTTTTGTTTGTTTGCTCTAGAAACTTTGTTTCGCTTTCTTTTATCCCAACGATACGATCCTTCCTTGCTTGAGTTGCGCTTCGATCTGCAATCTGCGGGGGCATTTGAGAAAATTTAAAAGATTGTAATATTATGTTTCCCTCACACCTTTTTTCCCTCCTCTGATAGTGTCCTGCTTATCGCTGCTGCTTGTTTAATATCTTCCCTTGTCCTTATTACACCGCCCCTTTTCTGCACCAGAGGAATATGCAATAAGAAAGCGCCTGCTTTGCTTTGGATGTCTTGCGAAGCTCGAGCGCATAATGCCGCGCGGATGCGGAGAAGGTGAATGTTTGCTCATTTCTCCAGCATGCCATGAGAGTGGCCTTGCGCGACTGGACACCACCACCATGCGATTGGGAAGAAGAAGAAGAAGAAGAAGAAGAAGAAGAAGCAGAATAAGAAGAAGAAGCAGAAACGAGAGCAGTTATTTCTCTGAAACTATCCATAAAGATCGCCAGCGGGAGATATCCTGGCTGGAAGGAAATAAAATGATGTCCCTACCACCGCTGGCGCCATCTCAGTGTTCGGACCTCAGAAACGCATGGTCTATTCGTAACCATCGTTGCCATTTTGAGGGGGGTGGTACTATCGGGTGGGATCTTCTACCCAATAGCCCTGCGGAGTAAAGCATCCGTAATCCACTACTAGTAATAGATGTGTGTGTGTGTGTGTGTGTGTTGGCAATTTCGCTACCGGTTTTCATTTCATTCAGCTTGATTCCATCTTCTAGCCCGTGTTACTTACTGCGTCGGTAACAGGGGACACTGTTTTCGTTGGGTTGTTTCCCGATTCCCGACAAGTGGAGCGAGAACTCGCGCTGCCTTCAACGCGGCTCGTATCCTAGAGCAGTACAGGATGAGTCCGTTTGGTATGTTTGGAATTCGTTCCATTCCGTACCGTTACACCCGTTGGCATTGGGCTGGGGGATGACCATTTACGTAGCAGAAGATTAATAAACGACACAAGATGGCAATTTTCCAGAGTTACTGGTTGATTAAAAGATACCGGGAAAAGGGGCAGTATGCTGCAGCGCACAGGCAGCATTGGAGCATTCTTTCTTCGGTGGGAAACGATTAGAATTTGCTGTTTAAATTTCATGCTTATACTGTGCAATGGATGGAGGCCCATGTAAGCCTTTTGTATGTCTTGAACGGAAGGTTATCGGAGTGCCCGTACCAGAGCCCCCGCCTGTTAATGACTTTAATCGCAAATGGACTAAATGCTTCGAAGATGTATGTGCATCTCGGGCTGACAGTGTTTCCTTTACAAATGTTTGTTCCATGTTTTGTTCCACTTTTGCACACAAAATTGGTTTGCGTAACAGGTTGAATTTGTAGGTAGGCTTGCCTGGAATTAGACCTACGCCCTGTCCCCCTGTCGTTTGACTATTTTAGGCCGTTTTCTTATCGTGCTATTTTCGCTTGAGTCTTTCAAATCCATCCTTAACGGCATTGTGCGAAGTTTCCTGCACTGGAAGAGGGGTAAAATCCCCCTCTCTCTGTCTCTCAGTACAGATAAAACCAATAAAAGAAGATCTAATCATAGTCGGGCGAATAAATAGACGTCAACAAACGAGCTTGAACGCAATGGGAGCCTGCATTATTGTCCACGGCGCAACAGCCAAATGGTTGGAGGCGGTTAGACGAAAAGGGACATTGAGAACATTTTCAATCAAGATCCAATCCGATTTTTCGTATTGGTGCATTGCAACAAAACAGACAACAACAAAAAAACTGTAAAAAAGACACTTTTATCCCTGGTCCAGCCGGTCAGAGCGTGCATGTGTGAACTCCATTCAGGGTTCTAGGATCTTTCAGCAAATCTCTTCCCCATTTTTGCTGGGCAAACCTCTTGAGAGGTCGACCGAGCTTGAACGAGACGGCGCAAACAGAACGTGGAATCGTACAGTATCGTCCTCTTCGATATGACACTCAGGGGGGAGTGAGAAAATTGCTATTGCGCTGATAGAGCTTCTCGGACAACTTGGGGGGGGGGGGGGGCTGGAAGGTTTTTCCGCAAAAGCATAACAATCGCTGTTGACAGAGTGTTGTGTTGCGCCTTTGCGAAGTAGCAGGGAAGGTGTCGTTGTCGGATCGCATCATCAACAATAATAACAACAGCAGCATAACAAACGGGTAGTTTGAGTGCAGAAAAATAGACGTAAAGAGAGAGAGAGAGAATGTGTGGGTCTGCATCTGCACAGGAAGTGGTAACACACTACGCAAACAATACGCAACGCTGCCGCCGCCGCCGCCGCCGCCGCACGACTGGCGCAGCTGCGATGAATCGATTCCGCAAACGTATCGTCCACTTGGCGGCGTAGCGGCGTGTGTCTTGTGCAGGATGCGCCCAGAAAGATCCGAGATGGCTGTGCAAGGATCTTCCTTCCATCCCCCCCCCCATCACAAAGCTCACGCAATGGAAAGTAAATAAATAATCTGTTTCTTGGGTCGATGGCGGTGAAAGTGCTTCCAGTGATAAGATACATCTATAAACACCGGCCACGCACACCGATGGGGCTAATGCGCCTTCCTTGGTTATGGATATTCAAACACTTGGTGTTTTGATATGCGATGTGTCGAAGGAGAGGAGTAGGGGAAAAAAAAACAACAACAACAGCAGGGCTTTACAATCTCCTTACCGATCTGCACACAGTGGCGCACACAGTAGGCGACGAACGGTACGCTTGCTGTGGCGGTGGAAACCTTTGGCGAGGCTTCTGTTGCCGCTTACGATTGATTGGCACTTCGTTTCCGTTGGTTACGATCGAAGGCGGAGGCCGTATGCCCTGCTATTGTATGCTGTTGTTGTGTCCATTGGCAGGATGTGTCTTGTGTAATACACTACGCGGCCAGGATTTGACAGAAGAACAAAACTTGTGTAAACAATCTTCACTCAGGGCGCGCCTTCTCTCGGTATCTCTCTCTCTTAGTCGATCGAAGTGAGAAAGCGAACGTTTGTTCGATCTCAAGATCTGTCTACCACGGAAACTGGAAGCGCTAGTTAAATTATGCTGATCTGCTGTAAGCTCTTTGTACAACGGTTGAGGGTGGGGAAAGCGGCACGAAGCGATACAGGATTTATGGTGAAAATTGAAAGCCAGCAACCGTGGTGTGCATCGTTCCCAGAGCATGGACCAGCACCGGATTCACACGCTTTGCAGCTGGTAGGACTGGGGCGGCACACGTTAGCACACAACCCCCATCAGGAATTCTCGCCGAATCCGAATGTAATTGGAATCGTATTGGGCGGTTGGGAGCGGTATGGTAGAGCATTGTTTGCGTGTAAATTTGTTTAGCTTAACCGGCCGACCAGGGTGGTTCCTGCGCGCAATGGCCCGCTCGGGGACACAGCACTGGAACCGTGGGCCGAAGGGCGTCCTGTTTTTAATCCAAGTTGAGTAAATGGCACTCTGCGTGTCGATTGGAATTCAATTAATGTGATTGGAAAATGGGCTCCCTTCGAAGTCTGATAGCTTCCTTGAAAATAATAGAAATTGATTGAAAAAAAGCTCACACTTGGGTTGGGGCATCTAGGAAATTTAAATGTTTTGCAAACTGTTTATAAAACACACAAAAAATAATCAAATTATGAGCTATTTCCTTATGTTTCGTATGTTTGATTAAAAAAAAAATATTTCATATAGTTTCACTTTCCACATTATTCAAGGCTCATAAAACGTACTAAACATGATCATCAAGATTACTGTCTCACAAGAACGTCAAATATATAAATTGAAACCATCCACAATTCCCGCTCAAACTATTCAAATGACACCCATAATCTACAGTTCGAAGTTACCAGTTTTCCCCCGTACCGTTATGACAATTGCGTCACGTCAGAGATTTCCCGATAGTGTCAATCGGGAAACTGGGCGAAACTCCACGACCTGTCGGTGGAACTATTTCCGCAATCGACCTTATCTAGACCCCCCCCCCCCTTCCCCCGGATACTTCGAGCGCGTTCCTAAAGCACGGCCCGTGCAGATAATGCCAAGAACCCATTCGCTGGACGTATTAGCGTGGGCCGGACAATCTTATCACTGATGTGTGCCCCCTTTTCTGTGGCGAGAAAAGTCATTTCGAAATGTCGAAACGGTGCGCCGGTCAGGTTTATCGTCACATACAATCAGTGTCAGTGCGCCATGTGCCATGTGTCCAACAGCCCAGGCGGCTGGGGGTGTGCGTGCTGAAATTATGCTCGGTCAAAGTTATTTTTCTCGCCCTCGCGCTGGGGCGTCCATCATTGGGTATTGGGTTTTTTTTTTGTTTGTTACTGTGTCGCCCATTGGCGAGTGCTACCGGCAGCAATGGTGGGTGCTTCTTTGTACTGAGGATTGAAATAATTTCATGCCAGCACACACTGTGCGATAATGAAGGTCCTCCTAGCCTTCCCGCTCGTTAGTTCAATAAAAAGGCACTCACAGGAAATATGCTCACAGCCACCAGCGGCCATCAATTGAATCCCGGGAAAAAGGCAACACTTTCCGCTTACGCAAACCGGTCGCTCCCCAGCGGTGGGAGGTTGTGCCTTTTTATGCGTTGGATGCGGCGCAAAGCAATTTATTGAATATATTCAATCATAAAATGATAAATAGGCCAACGGGCTACCATGGGAATGTACGCGTGGCGGTGGCGAACGGGAGTTTCCACGAGTTTCCCGCACCAGTAGGGGGCGTTTGTTGTTTGGGGGGGGGGGGTAAAAAGAAGAAGCAAAACTAACCAACAGACATCAGGAAAAGGACACACACACACACACACAGGAGAACGAACAGACATCAATCGTCAATCATTCTGCGTGCACGGTTATTTCGTTTTATTTCGTCGCTCGTCCTCCGGCTGCGTTCACGGCGTGTTTTTGTCGTGTGCGCACCACTATTTGCTGCCCACCCTGTCACCATCGGGTGCCCCTTTTTGACATACCGGCAACACGCAAAGGTTTATGCTGATTTCACCGCAAGGACACAGCTTCGAGACGTGGGTGTGCCTTGTGTGTACTTATTTCCGGTATCCGCACGCAGGAAGTCGCACGGTTGACATCGCTCGATGATGTGTGCGATGGCACGGATTGGTGGAAGCGAAACAGGAAACGAAGTCAATACACTACCCAAAACGCAACAGCGCCTACTTGCGCCACTATGCTGGCTGGCACGGTAATGATGCTGATGGATTTCTTGGCTGCCATCCCGTGCAACGGTTGACAAGTGACGTTAGTAGATCATAAAAGCATGCGTTGATGCCGTTTTTTTGTTGTTGTTTGTTGCTAGCCGTCGAATACACAACACACACACACACACGTATTCGTTGAAGTGGAACAGTTTTTTTTCTATCTCACCATTCAAATACACTAGTTGGCACGAGTAATCAAGCGAGAGGAAATCGATTTACAATAATATTATTCCACGATAACGTATAAAGCGAACGGAGTTTTAAGTGTGTGCTAACGGGCGTGTATAAGCAGCCCGCATTCGGTGTCAAGCGATTCCCGAAGAAGTAGTCACCCCGAAGAAGAACCAACATCCGGAAACGGGTAATGTATTGAAAAAAAAGGGAATCCCATTCGAGAGCCGATTCGCATTCGAATTCGATGGCATTTATCAGTTTATTAGCCCCGCGCGCTCGAGACGCTCGTCGTTATGACATTCGTGTGGCAATATCGCAGACCATTGCCTAGCTCCAACGCCCCCGCCTGTTGGGAGCAGGATCCGTTCGGTCTTGACGCTTCACGAGACACGGTGGAAAAGCAACAACACAAAAAAAAGGCTTCCATTTCGCGATACAACAGGCAAGCAAGGCTCGATGGAGTTTCGAAGGATCTTCCAAGGGAGGCCTCGTTCCTTGGAAGTTAAGCAACTGACTTAAGGGCGATAGGCGAAACCCTACCAACCCTATACAACGGAGTCAAACAGAGCTCAGCCAGCTAGATTCAGTCGAATGCTAGAAATTGGTTCGAGAGAATTAGAAAAGTTTTGCCCATTTTGAAAAGGGTACCAATTTGGTGCGCTTGATTTGCTTTTTCGCCCGTCCCGTGCGCTACTCCCCCCCCCCCCCCCTAATATCACCCGACTAAGGATGTGTTTATGAGATGCTGTGTGTGTGTGTGTGTGTGTGTGTGTGAGTGGATGCAGAGGTGGGCTGGTGATTGCGATCGAGAAGACGATTGGGAGAAAACCTTTGGAGGGGCGCATGTTTGGGGAAATATGTTTGCATTTGCCTTCAGTTCCACCTCCTAGTAGGTCTAGGTCTGTGGTGGGTGGGTGTGTGTGTGTGTGCCAGAGCTGGTGACATTTCGGGTCGGGCGTTGGACAGTATGGAAAAGGTTCCCCGAAAATTCCCCAACCCAACAGTCATGCCCGGTGTGAAGAGAGAAGCTGCTATTATCCCCCGACGGATCCACTGGTGCGGCGGAGGAGGGCCCGGAGTTTGCAAATCGGGAACATTTTCACGGACGGTTTTTACCTCCGCAGTTCCGGCTTAGTGGAAGGGAGTTCCCGTTTGCGATTGCGTTTATAGAAAAGGGATAACTTTATTTGGTCGGCCAAGCTGGTGTGCTATTGTTGTTGTGAGCGTAAAATTAGTGAACTGTGTGAAAATTTGCTGATAAATGTCATCAACAGGCTGATAAAACTTCCATTCAGAGAGGAGATGCGACGGTGGATGTGGGTGGAGCTTTCAATACGGGAGGAGTTTTTAAAGTCCGAAAAAAATACGAAAAGTTCGTGATGTTTGTCGCACGACAGGACACGGGACGTGTGTGTGTGTGTGTGTGTGGACTGGTTGAAGCATCCAGATTGAATTGAAAATAGGAAAATAGGGATTTTTGGTTGAGAGTTTTATTGCTTCATCCGGAGTTGTGATAAGCTGATGTTTTGAAGCTGATGATTTGATTTCAATTATGTTACAATTTTCGTTGAAGAAACTGAATGAAGGGTTGATTTTGATATGTTTTTATCATTGGTTTATCTTAAGTAGCAAAGTCGCAGTAAAGAGTATTTCAAATTGAATAGTATGACTGATAATGCGAAACTTCTCAATGGCGCTATATTTCATGAAGAACGCCTAAAACTATGCTACCAGTTTGACATCAGCTGCTTAATATAAATATTTTTAGTCACTATTAAAGCGCTATTGTGCGAAAGATCGATTGTTGGCTAAATGTGTACTTATTAAACAGTCTTTATGTGATATTTCAATCGATATCATCATGCTTGCGTTAATGCACCTGCTCGTTTTCTAGAGTTCTACGTTGTTTATTATTACTATTCAATCGACATCATTAACTCTCTGCTCTCTGTGTTTACGGTATTTAAATACAACAGCTGATTTGTAGCCTGTAACAGCCTGCGCTTTCAATCCTGCTGTCTATCACTCCCTCAACGCCTCCACTCAGCATCAATTCATCATCCCTCATGACGATCACGAATGTAAATGCTTGAAACGTAACTCGCACAACTGTTTTGAAATACAAAATCCCGAAATGCAAAAAACAGACTTCCAATATTGATAAAAGCACCGACCGTGAACCGATACGGTTCTACCGGGCGAATGGTGGCAGATGATTAAAGTGTACTACTACACATTGTCCTCGAAACCTTGCAATCGGGAATTTCCCATTATGAGTGAGCTCTATTTTTAATCGCACCGAATGGCTGCTCTGCTTCCCTTTCGTTCCCAGTTCCCGTCCCACGCTGCGGGCTGCTGTTGCTTCAGAGCAATTGATAACCATTCCATTACGCCAAAGGGCGTCTTGTTCGTGTCCGTGTCTCCTGCCCTGTCCCTTTTTGCAAGGCAGACCAAGTCTGTGTGTACAGGTGGAACCCGAACCGATCCGATGCAGGTATCGCGCCGGGAGGCATACCGGAAAGCATAAATGGAATGAGTTTTTAAAGGTACGCTCCCCGTTGGGCCGTTGGGCGCCCGCCCGTCTAATGTTTGCAGCAATCGATGGGAAAGTGAGACACACGTTGCAATCCAGCAGGGGGTGGCGAGGTGGTGATGAACAAAACGGGAATGCAGGAAGCAAGCAGAAGGATGAAATCGGCATGTAAATGAAGCACAAACAACAGACCCCCGCCACCAGTGATCGATGTAAGGATTGTAAGGAAATACTTTAGTCGTTTTGCAGTCCCAGAACGGCTCCGAGTTCCCGTGTGAAGGAGGGTGGAATTGCATAGATTCATTATCACATGTTTGTGAAACAATGCAACAATGATTCCGTTTAGAAAGTGTCTCGATCTGGCGCTTTCCCCGCTCTGTGCGAGTGAGCGAATGAACGTGGGTCGAATAGAACGAAAGCTCTACGCTCTATTCCAGACCGGGTCGACCTGCGTTTAGATTTCAACGTTTGGAAATCAGGCATTGAAAATCCTTCTCACAGCCAGACAGGGCGTCTATGTGTTCGATCATGGCATCATGCCACATACCCTATCATAGCACTGCTAATTATGCGTTTGGTTTGATTTGTAAATAAAAGCTTATTAATTTGTGACCCCCGATGAGCCGATGTTCACGCCCGCTCCAAGGCCTGATTGGACGTGCTCGGCCTGTGTGCCCAAGGCCCGGTCGGTGCGTTGGTGCGCTCTAATCAACCGACATTTCTTCATGTTAGCTTTAATCAATTCACAGTGTGTGATAATTACTCTGATTGTTTTGCATTCTGCGTACGGGGTGCCGAGCGCCCGGGCACATGGATGCGCTGCCATGTGCTGCAATCTACTTTGCCAGCAGCACGTTCGGTGGATAGTGGATGGTAGCAAGCAATGCCGGATCAGTTCGATATCGTTACAGTGCGGTACACAACAAGGATTGGACCGAGAGCGGCCAACATTCGACCGATGAATTAGTGTTTGTTGGCTTTTGTTTTTTTTTCACCCCCCCCCCCCCCCCCCCCCTGGAGCTTCCCACTTCGGTCAATGTCTGACCATGCGAAGCGTATGGTTACCCACACAACTTGCGCACTGCACTGCTGTGCCGTTACAGCGTAAAAGTTACAGCTTCAGTTCTTACATCTTTTCCCAGCAGGAGGGTGGGGGGGGGGAGGGGCTACGGGGAGTTGGTGGTGGTCAAAGAGCCCGCTCTTCTGCTGCCACTAATGTTACACACTGCTGCAGTTCCCGTGCCGGGTCGTTGCAGTCGCTGCATGCTTTTGCAATTTAAACGAAACACAAGTAAACTGTCCCTCACTCTGTGTGTGTGTGTGTGTGTTTATGGGATTCGGGGCACTTCACCCGCCGGACACTGCAGTGTCCCTCACTCTGTGTGTGTGTGTGTTTATGGGATTCGGGGCACTTCACCCGCCGGACACTGCAGTTATTGCATTTGCTGTTGCGACTATTGATTTTCATGTGTGCGGGCATGTCTGGAAGAGGTCCATGAAGCTTGATTGCCCGGGCGCTCGGGCCACTACAATTTCCCTACAGGCTCGCGTGACCTTTAGCTTATCCCCCCCCCCCCCCTTGGATGACCCCTCGGGCGCGTTGGTTTAGTCCGGGTGGCGCGCGCACGCCACACATATGACATTAACGGGACGGGAGTCCTGCACGGTAGTTGTGTGTGTGTGTGCTTGTCAGCACGGTTCGGTGGAATTCTGATTGCAACTGGGACGAACCACTGCTGCTGGGACGTGTGTTGCGTTGGGAATGAAAAATCAAATCATAGAACACAAACAAAACCGAACCACCGCCTGCATCCATTTCTAACACCCCCGGACTGCCCCTGAAAAGAGGGAGCAGGGGTGGAAGCGAGTGGCGTGAATGATAATGAAGATAATCAATGCTGTATTCTTCACCGGACCGGTGCCGATGGTTGGTGATGGTTGGTGAGTGTAGAAAAAATCACAGCCTGTTGTTCGATGTTGACGTGAAGCGCGCTTAGAAGCACAACGGCGTGCATTTTGGGGCGTTCGAACTGTCCATCATGGCAGCTTCTTCGCGTCCATCCATCCATATACTGTCGCCTGCCGCTGGTTTCAATTCGCTTCAATCAAGCTGAATAAAGTTTTGATGCGTTACCGTTCGGATTGCGTTTAATTGTCGGGAGTATTTCGCTGCTTCACTACCACGTGCCGCTGAATGATACCTCCTCCCTGTTTGCTTTCCCGTTCTCTGCTCTCCCAAAAAAAGGGTTCATTAATTGAGGGGCCTGATGCATTTTGAATACACGGGTTGATCGCAACATTCAATTGCACAAATCCCGGTGACCCACGAGCAGCAAACTTGGGTGCAATTTGTAAAGCTCTGTCCACCGGCACTGCTGCTACTCCTACTACTACTGCCTTCCTCCTGCAAATGGTTAGCCTTTCATCCGGTGCCGATGCTGCGGCAGGACACCTACCGGGCCACGCCACTTAACTCTCCGCGGCATCCATTAAGTGGCGCAACGGGTGAAGAGCACAGATGCAGCCAATTAGAAGATATTTTGCATAACAATTGAATCGGTAATGAATATTAGCTTGCGGGTTTGAAGTACACGAATGGACAATTTCGGGGTCGCGCCTTTACCCCGAAGTTAAAGGGGAGGACGGGGCGGTGCACCCATTAACCGATACCGCTAATAGGCAGACGCATTGACGTTTCGATTGAGGTCCGATTAAGTGTGGCTGTGCTGCTCCACTAATCGGAAGTGGGCTTTGGGATTGATGTTCAAATCGGTGAGAGGGCTCTGTGTGTGAGCGTGGGGGCTTCTTCTTGTTAAATGCTCTCTCCCGTATTAGGACACCCCTATTGATTTTTGTACCATGTATATAGAGCTGCGTTTGGCTGGCTTCAAATTACCCACGGGATCACGGGTTTGCGTACAAACAATGCGCGATTGATGGTGTTGCTTGCAGCGATGCTAATTAGAAGCGCCAGTACAGTACAGCTGTGCGAGTCGGAAGGGGAAACGGGTAGCCAATGCCGTAGGTGTTAAGTGGCGTTAAACGAAAGTGCACGGGTTGAGTATACTATTTAGCGCAAACTCTCGGTATCGGTTTACTAGCAAAACGGTATCGTATGTCGCTCGTTGGTAAATACAATTCACAGCCAGACAAATGTCAAAGTGTCTTTATGAACTCATTTGCTGGAATCAAACGCGCCGCTTCGATTGCATACTTGAGCTACTTTGCATATCTGTGAAACTCAATGCGATTACTTACTGTTCATCAGCAAATGATCCACTTCAATGTCGGTCCCGCGATGTACGAGAATCAGATCGGAGTGCCAGGCTAACAACTTTTAATTGTGTCGTTGAACAACAACAGCTTTACCGAAAGCTTTCTTTCATCGTGTTGTTCGCCACGCCTGTTTGAGTCCCCTGTTTCACCCAATCAAAGCGATTCCTTGGTGAAGAACCGGTGAAGAAGCCTATTACGATGTGTGCGTAATTAAATCAAAGACTCCCGGTCGGTGGGATATTTGTTTACACAATATTACCCTCTTGGGTGCCACTTTAAGGTTGTTGTTATGATACGGACCAAGGACCGACTGTCCTACACAACCCCCACTCCCCCTGCTTGGAGCCATGGAACTCAATTACTTTCAAAATGTGATGACGGCAGCGACGACGACGACGGCATCATCAGTCATCGATCAAATTACGCATCCGCTTGTATGCGTCATGGTTCCGTGTTGTTCTGAAGGATGGATGCGTCGTCCTGCTGGTACTGGCAGGGAACGATCCTATTACACACGGCGCTAAGCCTCTGTCTGTGAGTGCAGACAGAATCATGACAGCGCGCAATATGTTTATTTAGTACAGCATAAGAGAGACTTTTGGGATGCGGCGTTCCCACATTGCCGGCTTGCGGGCGAAAGTGCGCCAGCCATTCAGCATCCTTCTTTTCGGAAGTGTAAGCTGAGAGTAACAAGGATTCTTACGTTTCATTCGCCCCCCCCCCCCCCCCCCCCTGGCACGATCAACTGTCGGGTGAGTGTGCGGGTGTTGAAAAGGGCGTCAAATGTTGATGGGTTTAACACGGCCAAAGGGGACGATGGGTTGATGCTGTTGCTGCTGTTCCGCCGTTAAGCCGTGCAGGCAAAATGGAGAACATGGCTATGAATGGAGGAGCAGGAGCCATGGGCGGTGGTTCTTCTTAGGGAGCGGTTTGCAAATGGGATCTCCAGCCTTGGTCGCGGCGCGTCCTGTGTATCGGTTGTGGGTCGTCGAATGCGGCATCTTCCGGATGATAAATATACTGGCCATGATTAGCTCGTTCTAGTTTTGCCTGTCCGTTTCCTTATTTTGCTGCGAAAGTGCGCTTTTGATGGAACTTAAAATAGAGAGCCCGGAGGACCATTGCCGTGGTAATGGGTGCACCTTAACGCCGGCAAAAAGACTCCGCTTGAGCTCACGCGGATGATGGATGAGTGCCGTGCCCGCACGGGCATTCAATTCCAGCGTCCTTGGACCGTTGGAAAGTGTTGGGGTGGAAAATGGAGAAGCGCAATCTAAACAGTTGGGGGGGAAAGCAGGATATACAGATGGGAAGCAGCCCATCATTCGGGACGCTTTCTTGAGTTCATAAAAAGAGCCATGCGCCTCTCGGAGGAGCGATAATGTGTTCACCGTAAACTAGGTGGACGATTTACTCGTCGTTTGCTCCACAGCTCGTTGCATGTGTTCTTTGCCGGTGCCTGACACACGCTTGAGCAGAAGAAATCTCGTCAAAAAAGGGTGAGCTGTCAAGTGTGCCTTGATTTGCGTTTCCCTAGAATCTCTGGAGTTGGTGCATCCATTTTTCAGCGAGCAGTCGGCGACAACCCCCCACCTAGTGACACTCTACATGTCGTGTGAGTGTGTGTGTGTGTGTGTGTTTACTTAATGTGTTTTCACAAGTTCTTTCATTTTCACCCCGAGAAGCACTGCAGCATGATAAATGTGTGCACTATCCTTCGATCGGTCATCTTCGCGAGCAATCACGCTGAACAGGATGCTCCATTTCCCGGTGTGTGAAAGGAGTGGAAATTTAATTCACACTTGAGCGATGGCGATACACGTTTTACTTCTTCCTTTTTAGAGGAACACACTGTCAACCGTTTCTTTCTGTTGGCGAACTCCTCGGACATTTGAGCCACTGTTAGAAAACGAGAAATGAAGCTTCGATCGATGGACCAAATCTCCCCTTCTCCAAACTCGCTGCTTGTCCGTAATAGAGCATTATAATGATGACAGATTCTGTAACTCATTCAATTAAGACGCTTCCGCCACCAACTGGTGCGAAACGAAACTCTTCATCTGTTAGTTGTATTACCTAGTCTCCCTCCCTAACCCATTTTACCTTTGGAAGGGGCACGCCAGATTTGAATGAACGCTTGGTTTGATTGATGATGACGGTGTTGCGCACTCTCTCTCTCTCTCTCTCTCTCTCTCTCTCTCTCTCTCTCTCTCTCTCTCTCTCTCTCTCTCTCTCTCTCTCTCTCTCTCTCTCTCTCTTCGTTCCAGTCCCTTTCTAGGGTTTGATGTTTTGCTTTTTCGGTAGCAGCACCAACGCCCTCCCGGAGCGGCCACACGCCAAATGAACACACACCCTGGGCAGCTTCCTGATTTTGTTTGTGGCCATCACCACCACCACCACCACCACCGTTTGGTGAAAATGAAGATTTATATGATTCTTCGAAGCGACGCCCGGTCAACCGGCGATTGTTCGGTTGCTAGGGGTAACCACACACAGCGTGCTGCCCCTTTTTCCCGCGCGCAAGATGGATGATGGGTGTCGCCTTATTTTGGAGCAGCTTGCTCAGTCGTTGTTGTTGTTTTCCCGCAAGCAGATTATTTCCTTGGACAGGCGTACGCTAGAGCGCGCGCGCGCGCACGTGCTCGTGCTGACAAAAGTAATATTAAACTGGTTGTTGGGTTTTTTTTCCACTCTCGACCCTCCTTTCCGGGCTTAGATATGTACTTCCTCAGAAGTGGGGTGCACTTTTTTCCGGGAATGATTTATCGCTCACCCTGGCAAAAACGAAAAGCAGCAGCAAAATCAGCCCCACAACACGGTAATAGAGACGATGCGGAAAGGTGTAGGGGTTTTTTCTTCTTCTCTCTATTCAAAAGTGTACTGGTGCTTCTGTTTTGAACTTTTTCAAAATGGTGAAATATAATGCCGGAGTACGAACCTGGTGTACAAAAACCCGAAGGCCGATTGATATCGAACGAACCGCGCACGGAGGAGCCCTAAATTGCCCGCCTCACACTTGCCACGTCGATACCAATATTCTCATTACCGGTCGGTTTTCCGACGAGGAAGACTAAAGTGGAAGCGATGCCCCGAAGCAAAGTTAGGTCAGTATTACGTTACACACCGTTGGGGCTTTTGGGGGTTGGTTTGCTTTGCACTTTTGCACCACACCGGGTTGCGTCCGGATGGTAGCACTACCGGGAAAGGGGAGAGCCATGGAAATTCAGAGGATCGGATTCAATCGGAAAGGTGTTTCAATCAAGAAAAGCCTTCCGAGAATAGATAAAAAGGGATTGGTTGCTTACAAATCTAGTAAAAAAAAAAAAAGGAGGAGGACATAAAAAAAATGGAAAGACACAGCATTTTCTATGATTTGAGCTATGGCGTTTTTCCTTCGTTCTTACGTTGTGTGCGTTACTTCTACTTTGTCAACATTCGCATACCATTCGCATACCATCATCATCATCATCGTCGTCGTCGATCCTTCTGGGATCGGGTACGATAAAGAATAACGACAGTGTCGGGTTTGAGGGACATATTGCTTAAGAAACCCTTCCCTGGTTAGATGTTCCCCGGTCGGCTGCAATCGATCCTGGTGAGTGGTAATGGTGGGTCCCCATGCCAAGCCAAAGAAGTGTCATTTGAGAGTAGTGTTCTTGTGTTCGGGTTTTGCTGCTCCCGTTTGTATTGTTCCCTTGATGAACAATCCTTTCTGTGGTTACGGTTCAGCTCTCATTGGTGGTTGGCGTTAGAACGATGCGATAAAGCCTTTCAAACCGAAAAGAAAAACTCCCATTCAGTGGCTGTGGAAAGTGGATGTAAAAAAAGGTAAAGTGTACAGAATAAAAGTAAAAAAAAAAAAACATATACACAAAATTTGGAAGCAAAGTAAAACGGAGGAGTAAAGAGAAAAAAAAAGGTCAAGTTTGAATGGAGAAATTCCTCCAAGAGGCAAGACTCGATCGCATGCCTGGAAGAAAAGGATTGCCTTTCCGAAAAAGCAAAAGTAGTACAAAACAAAAGAGAACACCACCGGCCAACGGCGGGTAGCGATAAAATATGGACGAAAGAATCCAATCTGAGATTACGAGGGCTGCGAGGTGGGAAGGAAAAAATCATTTTCCTTCCCCGGGTGTAACGGGTGAGGTTACAAATGAATATCTTCTGACTTTCTTCAATTCTTGGACGCTTCATTGCCGCAATCAAACGGAGGCAGTCCTGGGGGAAGCAAAATGGGAGGGGGGGGGTGTGGAGGGACAGCAAACCGTTCCGGTGCCGTGTCCATCTTGGAAATGAGCGGAGGAAAAACTAGAACCCTGTGTGCCTTATGCTTCCTGCGCTGGAAGCAAAAAAGTCGGAGCGAAAAATCGGTGTTTGAAGAAATTATGATCAGAAGGTTCAGATTTAGCACTGGTGTCTTGTCCCCCGGAGCAGACAAATCAGTTTCCTTCGTAAAACAGAAGTAAAATAACACCACAAAAAATACAAAAAAAAAGGTTTATACATGCTGGGGAAAAGAAAAGGCTGCTCGAAAACCTTTCCATGGGCGCTACAGCGCAAAAGCTGCCCAAAAAGGTGTGTTTGCGATCGACGATTGGGTTCTCACTTCCCATCTTGTCCGTCCGATCCACTTGATTAGGAGCAGACGGTTTCGCTTTTGGGACGGTGCTGGTGGTGGTCGAGATTGCGAAACCATTGTGATACGTTATCCCAAATCGTTGTGCCCGCCACCTCCTCCAAAGGGGTCCGAATGTTTAACATGCAATAAATATGTGAAACATCTGTCCCACGAATCTGCCGATGTTGGAGGCAAGCGGCACAGAGATGCTGCGGTGTCGTGTGTCGTGTAGCCGGAGAAAACGGCTATTTTATTACATGCCGATGACATGTGGTCTCGCATGAAAGCGTTTCATTGAAGAAGCACCGAACTGGCTGGTGGGTGGGTTTTCCTATGTTAAATTACACCTCAACGTAGGAATGTCAATGAGTGGGATTTTTTATTTGTGTGTGATATAGCTTCAACAAAACTGCACATTTCAATAGGAGGGGACGTTAGAAGCACTGTGCGTACATTGGAAAGCTTCGCGTAAGCTCGTCCGCATTGCCTGGCAGCTCCAGCGTAACGGGTTGTGTAAACCTTCGTCAAAATATCTCTATCCTACATCCTACAGATGTCCCACACCAAAAAGTCCCGTGCCAAAAAGTCCCGTGCCAAAAAGTCAACCGTAAAGTGCGGGTTAATTTTGAATCGAAAGTTTGCTCCCACCCCCCCCGCCACCGCTTACGAAAGATACGGGTTTTGACAAAGGTTATCGATTGTCGAAAGTTTCGTCTGAGGGTGGAGCTGGAGCTGGAGAGCTGGTAGATAGGACACTTCAGAATCGCCCGAACAGGGGGATACGCTATTCATCAAAATCACGATGCCCGGTTGAGCGGTTCAGAATATTAAGTGCTTTGAATTTACCCAAAGGCGAAGCAGGGTTAGTGACAGTTCACTACAAGTACCTGTCAAATAGCGCCACCCAATGGTATGCATTCAAAGCGCCCTCTAGTGTCAACTCGAAGAGGCAGAGAGATAGTGAACAGAAGAAGCAGCCGCGTTTTGTTTCTGTACTTCTTTCCTCCTGCCAATGGGTCTCTGTTTCCGAGCAACATTCTTTAGCGTCTGAATTATCGTGTGCCCCTTAATCTTGTGCCAACTGTCCCACTGAGTGTGCCTGAGTGGTTTGTGTATTTTAAGAAACAGCAACAAAACTCGTCGTTCTGTCCTGTCTCGTTCCCGCTGGACGAATGAAACCAAGATGATCGTTTTCCATACTCTTTTGTCAGCACAACTCCTAGTGACGTCGTTCCCTGACACATGACGAACTGACACGGCGTGATACGCAGCGCTCGGACTGTTGACGTTGGGAGGGATTGGAGGCCATGGGGCCCGGCTTGCTGACAGCAGGCGCTCTGACTGTACGCTGCTCTGCTGTGTCGTTGCCACACACAGCCGGGAGCGGGAATGGCCACCCCGCCGTGAGCATCGGGGGAAATCAGTTTTCCGGTCTTATTACACTTTTAATGAAAGTCAGAATGAAAGAAATGAAATACCAACACAGTGTCCCGGGCAGCCTACGGTGTGTTTGTGTGTGGGGTGTGCTGTGGGCTCTGGGTTCGGCGTCTCCTCGCACATCGTATCGTATTTTGTAGCGGCATTACGATGAAATGAAGACAGTAACCGGGAACAGTAAATCAGGTGTGTGTGTGTGTGTGTATGAAGATGGTGACAACGGTGCATTAGAATGAAGAGATGAAATGTCACCACCTGGGGGGCTGAGCACAGAGCTAGCTTGCAGGTGGTTTCTATTGCACCGTGAGCGGTTAAAGCGGTAGTTGCGGGCATTGATTAAAGAAAGACGTGTGTTGCAGACAGGAAGCACCTCTTAAGAGTCTATATCCAAGGTAAGCGATAATGATTGTGTGTGTGTGTGTTTTTGTTTTATTATTGTGCAGCGGAGTATGACAAATGCTGTGCAATAAGAACATGTTTTTTAATGTGTCATGTTAAAAAAGCTACAGATCATTACGCCAGTGCCGCTAGGCCGTTGATGGTTTGCCGCAGATTAATATGAGACTGAATAGGAGCGTCTCCAAAGTGATTTCGACGTATTGAAACTTTGCTCCGATTAATGACCAACATCAACACGTGGGGGAAATTGGAAGAACTACCTCATCATGATATTCGTTAGTAGGATAGATATCGCTGGGGAAATAGGAGAACCTAAGTATTTTTTTTTTGCAAAGTGTTGGAGGTTTTTATCGCTTTTCGAATACATGATTACTCTGCTATCTTACATGATGTTTCGTATCTTACTTGTACTCGGTTGAGGCTGTAGTTTCTGAAATAAGAAAAGAATAATTGGTCAGTGAAGGTTTATTGTGAAATTGCATAATGAAGCATTTAAAGATGTTTGATTGAAGGTCTTCTAAGATTTATAAGATTTATGTATCTAAGACAAATATAGTATACATTACACTAAATACGTTGTGTATGGTTACAGTGAACCATTTCAAATGTGAACGGAAATTGGAAATTGAAATTTATAACGACATTCTAGTTCAAAATTGATTAGAAAAAAAGTGGAATTGGACCCTATCCTCTTCCATTTATACAGTCCGAACTCACTGGTTGAACTTCGATTCCCTGCCAACATTTGAATATGTGCTTTTTAGCTGGCCACTGCATTTTTATTTAGACCACTGCATGCACAGCAACTAAAACCTCAATGCTTGCTGCGATGAAACTATTGAAGCTTTCTCATCCAGCTGTCAAAACTTTCCCACGCTTTTTGATCAAATGTTCTGGATGACTCGACCTCTGTATTATATAGACTTTGGTTCAACTAAAAAGCGTTCAACTATTGAATTCTAACTGTACACTAAAGGTCAAAACAATTTGACATTCCTGACTCACATCATAGTACCACGTGATATTGATAGAGGGCGCAATAATATAATATTACAGTCAGAATTCAATAGTTGAACGCTTTTTAGTTGGCATGCTTTTTAGTTGAACACTCGATCGTTGGCTGACAGTTCAGTTAATAAGCATGCATTTGTATGGAAAACTAGTTTTTGAAAATTTTCCAAAAATCTCATGGCTTGCCAAGAAAATTATCAAAATATGTTTGTATGGAAAAACTGGGCCAACTAAAAAGCACATATTCAATAGTTGCCAGGGAATCGGAACATCAACCAGTGAGTTCAGACTGTATTTACAAGACAATCATTTTTCCAGTTCATATAATTTTAAGCATCGGTCCAGTGGTACAGTCGTCAACACGAAATAGAGCGTCCTTTCAAGCCTGAAATGAACCGTCCCCCCGTTAAGTAATGAGTTAAGTCTCAAAAGCCTGTACAAGCCAGCATGAGTGTCCGCGTAGAACGTTACGCCAAATAGAAAAAAAGAAGTTTATTCATTTTTTTAATGCTTTTGTTTTTATCTCTACCCATTGTAATGCTCCTTACTTCCTTTCCACCTTTTGCGTGTAATCATTTGTAACTTTCACTGATATTTGTTTTCAGTGGTGGATCTAACGGTAGGCGGACTAGGCGGTCGCCTGGGGCCCCCATAGATCGCTAGTCTATAGTATGCCATATGGACAGATAAATAGCAACAAGGGCCCCGGAAAGATGGACGTTGGGGCCCCGAGGCTGGCGAATCGTTTGCACCCCCCCCCCCCCCCCCGACGGCATTTTAAGTTTACTGTTTAACCGAACACTATTTACAGGGGGCCTCAACTCGTCCTACCGCCTAGGGCCCCCGAACCATTAATCCGCTACTGTTTGTTTTTCAGCTACGCATGACGCACGCATCACACGTGAGATGATGTAAGCTTCTTACTTTCAATGGAATTACAAGTTTTATCTCACAGCTACCGCAT